>NC_056725.1:1931278465-1931575965 GCF_019279795.1 Protopterus annectens | reverse complement strand
GATCTACTCAGTCACAGCACATAATCAAAATATTTGCTGAAAATAAATTGTTCAGTCTTTACAGTTAGCAAAAACAATTATCAGAGTATTTATAGAGGAAATGGGAAATAATATTTGTATACTACAGATATAATACATGCTGCCACAAATTACATCTCTAGTTCTGTTTGACTAGACAACATTGCTGGTGATTTTGTAAATAGCATCAGGAGCAATCTGAGTCATGCTAAAATGTTAGTATGTGCAAAGATATCAATGATCCTTGGTGACAGGATGCAGCAGTGCTTGTTCACAAAGGTGGGTCTTGTGCACTGTTATAAAACTACTAATAAAATCCAAATAATGTAAACATTTAAGTTTCAGTAACTATGTTATCCAATGTAATTAAAACTCACAATAGAACCAGCAGTAAAACAACTTTCTGTAATTACATTATGCACTGTGACCTGACACACACACACACACACACACACACACACACACACACACACACACACACACACACACACACACACACACACACACACACACATACACACACACATAACAAAAAATAATTATTTTCTTCAAACAAAAGGTACCCGCAACAATTCTTTACATGAAGCTAAGCATAATTGTACATAGGCACTTTAAAACATAAAGCATACCAAAACTTGACATTGTGATCAATTTTATTATAAGTACAACAATTCATACATCACAGTAAAATAAGGCAAACCATTAACACCCAAAATATTACTAACATTTTTCTGTAAGCAGCATAGGAACTGCTCACCATCCATACATATTCAAATACTTGATGTGCTAAATCCCTCAGCTCACTCTGACCAAACAACAAAACTTTTGAAACAGCATACCACCAGTCACTTCACAATTATCATAAACCAACTACTGGAAAAACAGGGGAATAGAAGAGGAGTTCAACCTGAATTCATCTTACTCTGCCCTACTAAAACATAACTGTCAAATTAACATAAAAGGAACAAGCCAAACCTAACCTGAAGAAGAGGGAGGGATTTTCACTGAAGACCCATGTCAAAAAGGCCAACTGACACCAAAACGAAACATAAAAACACTAAAACTCCTCCCCTTATTATCTCAATTCCTACTCCTGCTCACCTTTACTTCTATCACATGTGTAACCCTTTCTTCCCCAACCTTAATCCTACCCTGCATAACAAACCACTTCAACTAATATACCCTCCCCCTCCACCCAGGAGGTATCTGGACAAATATGTCTGCTAGCAAACTATATTTACTTTTATTTTTGTCACTCAGTAAAATGAAGCCTTGACTAAATGTCATAAAACCATTTGGTTGTAATATTTACTGCATTTGATTTCTAGTAATAATCCAGAGAAAGAGCAATGCTGATTTTGGAAAAAAGTATATTGTAAATGAAAGGCAATAGATTTAAATGTGTGTGTGTGTGACTGCATATGTGTATTAATACTTATATACAAATATTTGCATACATTAACTCCACAGCCATCTTTTAACAGAGTAATGTATTAAAAGTAGAAATCAGAAACCTTCTCAGTAAAAGCAAAGAAGTACTAAAACACGACTGCCATGCTATGAGTAGGGAGAAAGGTCCACAGCATGTCTGTTCCTTCACAAGCTTGCCCTCACTATGAGGGCTCAAGGTGTCATAAAATCAAAAGTTCTCTCGTATTTGAATTCCAAACACCATCTCTCTCTCTCTGTAAGTCTTTATATCATAATTTTCTAACTCAAAGAACCTGTCTAGTGTTGCATCTTATTGGTGATGTAGCTCTTTAATTCATGTAAAATACCTTTCTCAGGTATGTGTCCAATAATATATCCGGATGTATACAAATTAATTATTTTTTATTTCTGTAGGCACAAACATGTTTCCTAAGGAAAGCCATAAGATTGGTCTTAAATTTTACTTAAACCGGTCAGAGCAGATTATTCAGCAACAGAAAATAACATTGTAGGAAACAAGATAAGTAAAGTCATTTAGAGATTCTTTATTAAGAGCATGTGTCTTGAGAAATAAAATATAATATCTGTAAGATGACACCAGGGAAATGGAACATAAATATGGCAATAAAAAACAGTCCTTATTAGCCACTACCTTGTTACCTTTTTAGACTTGTTGAATACAGGAATATGTACTAGCTTTCCTTTTAATTCCATTTTGTAAAAAATTACAATCATCATTTGCCACTAAGCTATCATTTCATATTTCACTGGAGGAGAATGATTTCAGGCTGAAAACAATTTTAGATCTATCAGCAGCCCAGCCAGTATTCTGTGTAAAATCATGGAAATAGTCATAATGTTGCTTATTCAAAATGACAAATAAGGCATGCATTTGTCAGATATGGACCAATATGGGTTTATTGACAGGATATATTGCTTTCTGAATCTTGTAGTAGCATTTGAAGAAATAGTAGTGGTATTTATCTTCAACTTTCCAAACTATTCAACACTGTTACACATAAGGGAATGCATAACACATTAAAAGTATTAAATATCAAGTAATAAGTGGCTGAATCATTGGTTAAATAATAGGGTTCAACATGCCTCCAGGGTTGCCTGTTTTTCTTGGGGTTTTCAAGTAGTGGTCTGCAATGGTCTGTAGTGAGACCAGGTCTCTTTGGAATATTCTTCTCAGATATAAATATGGAAATGAGCTCCGTGGCACGTCCTATAACTGCATAATGCTGTAGTGTGATGTACAAGTTTGGTAGGAGTTCTATTCCCAGATATGGCAACTGTAGAACATTGTTTGTCTGTGTAAGGATCAATGCTTTTTTTGGGAGGCTGGCTTAATGGTTAAGGTGTTTGCCTTACACACAGAAGTTGCAGGGTTTGATTCCCACTTGGGGTAATTGACTAGACTTAAAATCGCCCACAAGGGCAGTTAGTCAAGTATGAATCTATGTGTAGTGGTTCCTCCTATGGCTGGGAGGCTGGCTGTGTATAGCCATGCCTATTCATGACTGCAAATAGTACAACATAATTATTTCACTAAAAAAACACAAAACTTATCCAAAGAGGACTAGGAAAAATATATACCTACTGCAGTAGTACTGACATCAACTTTAATATTAATAAATATAACACCCTGAGACCTAATGAAAGGATATTGATTATATTTACAAAATAAGTGGTAAAATCATAGAAATTATACTATAAATCTAGGAAAAATTGTAGACTGCAATTTAAACTTTGACTCTTTGACTAGTGTGCATCTGGCAAAGTCAGAAAAGCTTATTCAATAGCCCTTCTAATTGTTAAGGCATGTCTAGTTACAACTGGAAGATTATTAAACCATTTATATATAATTAATTGACCTATTATTTTATACAAAACTTATTTTTTCAGTCTTTGAATAAGACACATAAGACACCATGGGAAGGTACAGTAATTCCTTACTAGGAAATTCATAAGGCTGGAAAACTAAACATCAGCTATTAAAAAGGCATTAGAAATTGTCTTTTGGTCTGTTTCTTATAGTACTTAGAAATTACTTCTGATTGGTGTATAACACAGTGTTAAATCTGGTTGTATCTGAAAGTCTATGTCTGAAATGCACTTCTAGGGGAAATACTACCAGAATAGGAAAACTAATGTTATCATAAATGTAAATACTAGAAAAATGACAGCTATTTTGCACAACATACTTTAAGATTATGGAGTGCCCTTCCTCTTTTCCTCTCATCTTACTATCTCAATATTCAAAATCTTTCTTATCATTCCCAACACTATTTAGATAAAAGTTCAGTACCCTCTCTATATTTCTGTCTCTTTTCAACTCCATTTACTCTGTCATGAATAATGGGACCCCTGCTTGGGCCAAGTTTCTGGATCTCAGCAAGGCTTCTGATTTCATGTCATACATATTAATATTAGGGAGCTCAAGGCCTGTGGTACAGGCATTACAGGTCTGAAATGGTTCTCCACCTACTTAGGCAACTAGTGTGTTAAATTATACTTAAATGGAAGCCACCTGTTAAAACCTACTTCAAATGAACATAATTCCACCAAACTATTGCTAAAATAATAAAGGATACCAAAAGATGCCAAAATAAACTTTTTTTAAAACTGAGTAACCATCATATGAATTAGCAGCCTGGGATGATGGATTGAGTTGAGCATTTAACAACTCATTGAAATCTTTTCAAATTAGTTTGCCTTTATCCATGTTTAATAGGATGGTGTTTGAAAGGTAACCTGAGTGATATAAACTTTACAAAAGCAATACTGATTTTTTTCCTGAAGTGCCCAAACATACTGGTATGAAATAAATCTAGGAGGAGATAACCTTGTTAAAATCCATAGACAGTAGAATCAGAAGTGAGGCTGGATAGTAGGAAGTGAAAAGTGAGAGATTCTACGTCTAGGAAGGGGAGTAACTGTGGCTGATCTCCACAAGTTCAGGAACAGGGCAGTAGATAGGGGTCTATTAGTAATGTACTGGAGATGCAAGGGTATGAATAGGTTGTAGGCCTTTAGCACCTTAGGGCTTAGAACAAGTGATACTGCAGCATCACAGTTAGATGGCTTCTTTAGTCACTTATCTATGTATTATTAATGTATTTGTCTTTACTTACCAGGAAATGCCCAACTTGGTAAAACCCATTTTCAGAGGAGGCCTGGGGGGAAAAGCTCCACATTTAAGTTACACATGATACACATTTATAATTACAGGGTACAAACCTCTATATAAGAGCTTATTTACATGATTTTTAAATATTTATTACATGAAGATAGCATTTTAATACCAAAAATAAAGAAAGAGAGAAATGAACATAAATTGACTAATTATCTAATAGAAAAATAAAAACACTAAATGTATTTATAACATGATAGCCACAGGGAAAAGATCGCATTTTTGAGTTTTTGAGGTTAGCAATAATTTGCAGACAAGAAAGTACCGCCGTAGCTTATAACTGATGATACGACAGAGATGAAAATAGAAATCATGGAAATAAGGAGGAAGATAAATGGACAGAGGAGGAAGTGGTAGTCAGTGTGGGGTTTGAGAGGGGTAGGACAAGTAAGAGTTTAGTAAATTAGTGCAGTATGACATGGAGAGATACAGTACAAAAGATTGGGAAGTAAAGTGGCTGTAAGAGTTGCAGAAAAATAATCTGAGCAAAGGTAACCAGGTGAGCAGGAAGAACAAAGCCTTTTTTTTGGCATAGGTGCTGTTTAAGTAAAGTTTTTAAACCAAATAAATCAACTCAAGCAAAAAAGGGAAGGAGGATAGTTCCACTGATGAGTAAAACTAAAACTTTTTTAATATTCCTTCATTAAAAATTCCAATAAAGATAAGTGGTTTCATCCTGGTATCCCCCAGGACTTCATCACATAAAAATTAAGAATATAAGCCTCAATTTAAATCATCAACTTCAGATCACATGATTTGATTAGTAACCACCATCATCCAACACTTGTTTAAAGCAAAAAAGACTCCTAATCATTACAAAAACTTTGTTGTTCCTCTCCTGTCATATTATCATAAATAAAAATCCATAAATTAATTAAATATATAAAATGTAGAATAGAATAAACACTGCCTGTTGGTATAAAATCATAAAATAACACTAAAGTAGAGAGTCGATTATCTGAATGTCGAATATCAGAAACGTCAGTTATCAGAAACAGCATTCCAAACTTTTCGGGTAGGAAAAATCTTAAAGCCTGAATATATAAACAATATACATATCTGCTTGTGCACAGTTTTTGAGCTTGAAGCCAGCTTGTGTGTGAAAAATATTTTTTATTGTCCACTGGAATCACTGAATGGTTGAAAAGTGTATTCCTGCATCCAGACAAAAAACAAGATTTCAGAAGTTTTTTTTATCAGGTTCAATTATATGTTTGATTATCAGAACAATTTGATTATCCGAACTACCCTAGGTCCCAATTTTTTTGGATAATCGACTCTCTACTGCAATAAATATCCAAACAATACAAGAACAGCAGCAAATATTTTTAAAAGGGAATAAAAACATGAATAAAACTGTGTATATAGTAAATGAAAATAAATAATTGTCTAGAATAAATAGTAGAAAACCTTGTTTTAAAACACTGTCAGTATATTATTGTTCTGTTACCTTTCCACTGCATTCTTTGTCAACAAACAGGCAATACAACAATTATCATTCAGTTCTAGCAGTCAAAAAGCATTAAATAAAAGTTGCCAGTATAATTCTCTAATTTCAAGTGTGATTAATCATGCTCCCTCCCCCTCCCCACATACTTAGCCTAATTTGTTCAAAAATGGCAAATCTAAACTATTGTTCTGGGTAACCCAAAATGTGCTTAGGCAGTGCATTAATTGTTTTTTTGTTTCCTGATATCATATAGATGTTCATATATCCACTCTTCCTGTGAAAGTTACGTTCAGTCTTTCCTATATAATAGCATCAATATCCCTGACATAGGGTGACCTACACTATTCCTTTAGATTAACAATTAAATTTGCCTTTTATTCCAAAAGTTCTATTGTTAATTTTCCAATGTTTGCCCACCTGAATATATTTGCAATAGTGACACTGACCATACTTTCTCATACCCTTTACTTTAGTTTCAGTTGAAAATGGATTCAAGAGTTTCGCAGGTATATTTTTCAAACTAAATCATTTCTTATACACTACAATAGGTTTGTCCCCTACTTTATTGTAGGTCTCCCTGTCATCTTCTAGAATAGACCAATTTTTTTCAAGAATCCATCTAACAAAGTCACTATCCATATTGTAGGTGGTAATAAACTCTTATAAAGGCAAAGGGTATGTCCATTAAAGTTCTCTTGTGTATCATGCGCTGCATGATCTAAGGACAAAATCGGGACAAAATGTTTAGTTTCCCTTTAACCATCACCTCATCCATAAGTTTTTTTGCCATGGTCATGGGATAATCCCTATTTAGAAACATAGTCTCCATGGTTTTGCATTCCTCAATAAAGTTACTATAGTTCATTACCATACTAGCTGCTCTTACAAATTGCTCTTTTACAATGGCTCTTTTTCAATGGCTCTTTTTTGTAGTACAGGGTGTGAGCTTGTATAATGTAGGATGTCAGTGGAGTATGCTGGCTTCCTGTAGATTTTTAAAATGTAAGTTCTTTTTGAGTGGTCTTTTTCAAGAAGCATATCAAAATAAGATATCCTTTCATTCTCAACTTGTGTTGTAAAAAACAGGAAATCAGTACTCTAATTGATGTACTGAATAAACTCATTTAAATGTACCCCTGGTATCCTTTCAAACCAACAACATATCATCTAGGTGTCTAATATAAAACTTAAATGATTCTTTGAATGCACCACTCGGCAATGACTGCTTCTCCCAATGAACCTTAACAAGATTTGTCAACAGCAATCCTACATTAGAGCCCATAGCTACTTCTTTTAATTGTAGATAGATCTTAACTTCAAAAAAGGACAAATTTGTTTTTTAATATCAGTTGTAGTAGTTCCTCATACAGATTAATTTTCTGTTGGTTAATATTTTTTTCATTTAAGAATTCACAAAACCACTCAATACTCAGTTCATCTGGGATACCTATGTATGGGTCTTTAATATCAACTGTGACCAACTAGTCCCCCTCATTAAATTCTAAATGAGTTCACCCAGAAAATCCCAACTATCTCTACAGACCTGTTTCTCATCTTTCAATAATTGCTTTAATGTGATGTCTAAGAATTCCACAAATGCACTAGTTAATGACCCCCTCCCATCCACAATTGATCCAATTGATGGATTTTCTATACTCTTATGGATCTTTGGGATCCCAAAAATAGTAGGTATAATGAGATAGGGCACAGTTAAATAATTGTACTCATCAATGGAAATCCTACTGTCAATGAACATCTCTATGCTGCAGTTTCACCTTGCCATATTCCTAGTTTTGTTCATTGATACTAACTAAGGCATATCCATTGTCAGGCACTGTGGACATCCTGTTGATGTAGTCTTCTTTCTCCATTATAACCATATCCCCCATCTGGTTTCATAATCCTTAGTCCTTCTGCCTTCAGCTGTTCAAGTGTCTCAGTTTTACCTTTTGTAAAGCTATAACTAATCGCATTAAAGTTATTGATTAAAGTGGACCTAAGGTCCACTTCACATAATTTCTCTTAAGTTTGCAGCACTGGATGGGGGGGGGGGGGTTAAAGGTGCTAGAAATTCTTAAGTTAATTTAAGTCAGGTGTTAAATCACTGAACATAAGTTTAAAATTAAGTTTTCTGGTGCACTGCTTTATATCCATAAGTACTGTAGCGATGTTTGCTTTTTTTGTTGGGAGAAAGGACATGCCTTTTGATAACAACTCAGTATGTTCAATGGCAATAGAAGAGAATGTAAAATTATAAATCTTAAAATAACCTCCGCTGTCTGTGACAATCACAGGAAAGTGTTTGATGTAAGCCTGTGCAGTTTCTGCATGCTCTAAGGTAGTATTCATCACCAGTACAGTTTGTTCTGATAAGTGGGGCATGTCTGATTCTATCCTCCCCTTTCCTCCCCTTTGGTTCATCCTCGGTGGGAGTTGTCCATCCCTCTCCACCCATTGGTTCCTCAATGTCTTTTCTTTCAACCTCTGAGATCTGCAGGGTTGTTAGAGAATGATCCTTCAGGATTACTGGTTTCAAAAACCTCCCCCTGTTCATAATTCACAGGCAGTTGAGGCTGTCCTTGATTAGGGTGGTGCATGTTTTCATGACCATCATGTTGCTTTTGCCCAATACTGGGCATTTGCCAATCCTGCCATGGACCAAATTGCTTCTCTTCCCCAAGTTTAGGAAGTTGGTGGATCTGGGTAAGCAGTACCATTAAGAATATTCATTACAGTCCCTTTCAAGCTGCTTCAGTTTCTTATTCCTAAAGGTAATATTCAAATTATCAATACTAATAAAAATTCTTGCATGTTCGGCTTTATGTCTAAGCAATTCAGAATCACGTGTAATAGTGTTATCAAGTATGCTTGTTTCATAAATCAGTTTTGCTACCGTTTTTGTATTGTGCTTGACAAGGCATTCCATGTGTTCAAGTCCCTACCTATTAAAAAGTGCAATAAATTCTTTGTAAAGTGGAGAGTCTTTCTTGAGTCCAGTGAAGAGTCTCCAATTGCATAACCCCTTCAGAACTATATCAGTTTTTATATCCTCAAGTAAATAAGAATTTTCTATTTGAAGTTTTTTAAGTTTAAATAGTTCATAATCCAGCTCCCGAAGTAAATAATTTAATGAACCATTATTAGTCAGTGCATTTGTTAAGCTGGGAGAATGAACACTAAAATTAAAGCTGTAAATAAACCAAGCAGTTAAGCTGGGTATGGTGTTACTTGAAAGTCTATTAGCATTCAAAGTTTGTCTTACCCTGACATTGTTTGCTCCTTCAAATACTGGTGATAAATTTTCCATGGACCTACCATTTGATCCATTCTCAGATGTTCCATTATTCCATGGTTGCTTTGAAGAAATGAACTCAGCCTTCTGAGTAAGCTGCACGATGAGCAGGGTTAAATTCTCAATGGTGTTCCTTACTTCGGCCATATCCAGATTAAAATCCACAAATAGCAGCTGTGTTCCTGCAACTCCTCCCTCTATATTTTGTTCATAACACACAAACCATGGAACCAGAAATCAGCACAAAACCAAATAAATCAGCTTGAGTGAAAAAGGCAAGGAAGGTAGTTCTGTTGATTAGTAAAACCAAAATGTTTTAATATTCCTTCATTAAAAATACCAATAAAGATAAGCACTTTCATCCTGGTATCCCCAGGATTTCATCAGATAAAAAATTAAGAATACAAGCCTCAGTTTAAACCATCTGCTTCATGTCACAATAACCTATTTAAATAGTAACCATAATTACCCAACGCTTGTTTAAAGCAATAAAACCTCCTAAGTATTTCAAAAATATTGGTGCTCCTCTCCTGTTCTGCTATCATAAATAATAATCCATAAGTTAATTAACTCAATCAACATATCCTTAAGTTGCAGTTTCACCTTACCATATGCCTAGTTTTGTTCATTGATACTGACTAAGGCATAGCCATCAACAATCACTACAGACATCCTGTTGATGTAGTCTTCTTTCTCCATTATAACCATATCCCTCAACTGGTTTCATAATCCTTAGTCCCTCTGCCTTCAGCAGCTCACATTTCTCAATTTCGCCTTTTGTCAAGCTATAACTAACCACATTAAAGTTATTGTTGAAAGTGGATCTAAAGTCCACTTCACATCATTTCTTGTAAGTTTGTAGCACTGGATGGGGAGGTTGAAGTTGCTAGAAATTCTTAAGTTAATTAAAGGCAGATGTTAAATTACTGAACATAAGTTTAAAATTAAGTTTTCTGGTGGTCTGTTTTATGTCTATAAGTACTGCAGCAATATTTGCTTTTTTTGTTGGGACAAAGGACGTATCTTTTGATAACAAATCAGCAAGTTCAATATCAATAGAAAAGGTGGTAAAATTATAAATCTTAGAAATTACCTCCACTTTCTGTGACAACCACAGGAAAGTGTTTGTTCTAAGCCTCTGCAGTTTCTCCATTGTTTAAGGTGTATACATCACCAATACATTTTATTCTGATAAGTGAGGTGTGGATGGTTCAATCCTCCCCATTGGTTCCTCCATGGCAGGAGTTGTCTATCCCTCTCTATCCATTAGTTCCACAGTGTCTTTTCTTTCAACCTCCTGGATCTCCACAGCAGTGGAAAATCTGAGGGCTTGTTAGAGAATGATCATTTAAGATTATTGGTTTCAAAAAACTCCCCTTGTTCATAGCTCACAGACAATTGAGGTTGTTATTGATTAGGGTGATGCATGCTTTCTTGACCATCATGTTGCTTTTGCCCACTACTGGGCATTTGCCAATCCTGCTGTGGACCAAATTGCTTGTCACCCCAAGTTTGGGAAGTGGGTGGATCTGGGTAAGCAGTACCATTAGAATATTTATTACAGCCCCTTTCACGCTTCTTTAGTTTCTTATTCCCGCCCCCACTACCTCTACATTTATAGGGTCATTAGCCCATCCCCCAACCCTGGACTTCCACCTCATCCTACCCATTGGCCTTTCTCTCTCATATCATGGGTAAGACCTCATATTCCAACATCCTTTCTACAGTTGTACTCCTCTTTATTCCCTATTACTTAACCAGATATGAAAACCAGACACTCGCCATCTGCAGCTAAATCTAATCTTGATTGTTAGATCACTTGAAAACTTGCATTGCCACAGCTGGTGACATCCACCCCAATCCAGGTCCTACCACTGCCATAGACTCTAGTATAAACAATAAGGTTCATAATCTTCATGCCATGTTAGCTACCCATTCCCCAGACATCATGTGCCTATCATTAGCTGTGATGTTCAAAAATCTCTAATATAGAACTTATCTCACTAAAGATTTGCCTAAATACCCAAAATACATTAATCTCATTGTAACTTACATACCACCAGGAAACAATTCAGAAAACCTTGAACAATTGCTCAGCTGGCTAGCCTCAAGAAACCATAGTACTAGGTGATTTCAACCTCGACTGGTCCCTCCCAAAATATTTCTTCTCCTACCAGAATTGGCAACTCTAAACAAAAGTGAGCATCATTGACTGGGGACCCTCCCAAATGACCTCAGTGACCACCTTATTACCTATATTCTAAAACACAAGTGCCCATCCAATAACCCTCCCTCATATAGATTTGTTAGAAACAAGAAGAAATTTGTCCCAAGACTTTTCCTTGTTGAACTCAAGTCCTGCAATTGGTCCACCCTGAAAACTCTACCCCTTGAAGGCTCACTTTAATAGTACTTTCCTGAAGATACTTGACTCTCATGCCCCAAACCGACTAATCAGAACCACTAAAATTAAACTTGAAACCAGGCCTGGGATAATATCAAGTTTCAACAGCTTAGAAATACTACTAAAGCAGCCACTACCCAAGACAAAAAACAATATTTCTGTCACAGGATAAACACCAGAATAACCCAAAGAAATTCTGGGCTGGATTTAATAAGCTCCTCCACCTCTTCTGATACCCATACTAAAGACTCAGTCCACCCCACCTTTAACCTCAAACCAACTACCTTAGCTGCCGACCAGCTCCTGCAGAATTCATTGCCTATCCCATCTCAATCTTGATTAATAGAACCATAACTGAAACTACCATTAATAGCCAAAGTCATCAGCTCTTACAATACCTCAACCTTAATAGTCTTCTGTCCCCAACCCAGCATGGCGAAATTAATTTCCTCTGCTCTCTTCCTTGATCTCTTAAAGCCCTTTGCTATGCTCAATCATCAGCAACTGCTTTACACCCTGCAAACTCTATATCTTGACATCCCAACCATAAACTGGTTTAAAGCCTACCTCCCTTGCAGGCAACAAATGGCAAAATAAGCTATCTGACCTACTTCCCAACACCATAGGCGTCCCTCAGGGCTCTATATTAGGTCCTCTTCTTTTCTCAGTTTTCATAAATGACCTCCATCCCCAAATCTACATGCATCCAATATGCACTCCACCTTGATCTGTTAACTTCAAACAATTACCCAAAACTGTTTTACATTAGTAGAAGAATGGTTTTCAACTCATCCTTAATCCTACTAAAACCAAATTATTGCTTTTTACCCTCTACAACTACTCCTCTAGGTAAAGAACTGTGTCTCATACCAAACTATTAGGTGTGTCTATAGATAACAAGCTTAAATTTGATATACGAAACTTGGATCTATGTATAGAATAAAATCATACCAAGCTAACCATTGCCATCTCCTCTCCACCCTCCTCTATGCCTCCCCAATACTGTCGTTCCTCAATAAGCAGGAACTCAATAAACTATCTGTTGCCTACAATCACATAGCCAGATGTATAACAGGAACACTCACCACTGCCTCAACCTAAATACCCTCGGCTGGCTAGAACTCCCCAACCTACTAAAACTCAACCAACTTACTGAAGCTTTTAAAATAATCAACCATCCGGACAGAACCCCCTCTGAGCAATATCCTGACCTCCTACTCAAACTTAAAATCACTCAGGTCAGCTAATAGTGTTCAGGTACAAACCATTAAAGCTAATAACTCTGGAGGTGATAACAGCCTAAGACTAATGACCTCGATCAATCAATTCAAAAATCACCTCAAAATATTTCTTAAGTCTCATTGGTCATGCCCATGTACTAAACCAGACTAGCCGCTGTAGTTTACACCCTATCCCAGAGATCTCAACCAACCTTAGTCTTATCTATATAATATTCTGATTGTTATTTTACAAATATGTTATACCAATGTCTTTTCCTGTGATATGTATGTTATACTACTCTATACCACTTGTAAATGTATCCTGTATTCTCTTATCTGTGCCTCTACTGAAAATGGACATGTAACAAATGTAAAATAAAATAAATAATAAAATAAAATAAAATATTCCTAAGGGTAACATTCTAATTGTCAATGCTAATAAAAATTTGCTCATGTTCAGCTTATTGTCTAAGAAATTCTGAATCACATGTAATAGTGTTATCAAATATACTTGTTTCAGAAATCAGTTTTTCTACCATTTTTGTATTGTGCTTGACAAAGCATTCCATGTATTCAAGTCCCTGCCTATTAAAAAGTGCAATGCATTCTTTGTAAAGTGGAGAGTCTTTCTTGAGTCCAATGAGGAATATCCAGTTGCCTAACTCATGCAGAACTATATTAGTTTTGATACACTCAAATAAATAAGAATTTTCCATTTGAAGTTTTTTAACTTTAAATAGTTTATAATCCAGCTCTCCAAGTAAATTGTTTAATAAACCATTATTAGTCAATGCATTTGTTAAGCTGGGAGAATGAACACTAAAATTAAAGCTGTAATTAAACCAAGCAGTTAAGCTGGGTATGGTGTTACTTGAAAGTCTATTAGCGTTCAAAGCTTGCCTTACCCTGATATTGTTTGCTCCTTCAAATACTGGTGCTAAATTCTCCATGGAGCTACAATATGATCCATTCTAAGATGTTCCATTATTCCATGGTTGCCTTGAAGAAATGAAGTCAACCTTCTGAGTAAGCTGCATGATGAGCAGGGTTAAATTCCCAGTGGTGTTCCTTACTTCGGCCATATCCAGATTAGAATCCACAAATAGTAGCTGTATTCCTGCAACTACCATGGAACCAGAAATCAGCACAAAACCAAACAAATCAACTTGAGTGAAAAAGGCAAGGAAGGTAGTTCTGCTGATGAGTAAAACCAAAATGTTTTAATATTCCTTCATTAAAGATACCAATAAAGATAAGCACTTTCTTGATGGTATCCTCAGGATTTCATCAGATAAAAAAATAAGAATACAAGCCTCAATTTAAATCATCTGCTTCATGTCACAATAACCTATTTAAATAGTAACCGTAATCACCCAACACTTGTTTAAAGCAATAAAACCTCCTAAGTATTTCAAAAATATCGGTGTTCCTCTCCTATTCTATTATCATAAATAATAATCAATAAGTTAAATAAATATGTAAAGTGTAAAATAGAATAAACACTGCCTGTTGGTATAAAATCATGAAATAACAATAATAAATAGCTGAACATTACAAAAACAGCAGCAACCTTCTTTTTAAAAGGGAATAAAAACATGAATAAAAACTGTGTATATAGTAAATGAAAATAAATAATTCTCTAGAATGAATAGTAGAAAACCTTATTTTAACACATTATCAGTGTATTGCTATAGTTCTATCACCTTTCCACTGCTTTTTTTTTAACAAACAGGCAATAGTACAATTATCATTCAATCATGGCAGTCTCAAAGCATTAAATAAAAGTTGCCAGCATAATTCTCTAATTTTAAGTGTGATTGACCATGCTCCCCTCCACTTACTCGGCCTATTTTTTTCAATACTGGCAAATCTAAATTCATGTTCTGGGTAACCCAAAATGTGTTTAGCCAGTGTACTAGTTGTTTTTTTGTTTCCTAATATCATATAGATGTTTGTATATCCACTCTTTTAGTGTAACTTTAGTCTTTCCTATATAACAGCACTGGCATCCCTGACATAGGGCAACATGCACTACTCTTTTAGACTGGCAATTAAATTTACCTTTTATTCCAAACCTTCTCTTATTAATTAGGCAACACTTGCCCACCTGAATATATTTGCAATAGTGACACACTGACCACACTTTCTCATACCCTTTACTGTAGTTTCAGTAGAAAATGGATTTTGGAGTTTCTCAAGTATATTTTTCAAACTATATCCTTTCTTATACACTACAATAGGTGTGTCCCCTAGATTATTGTGGCACTCTTCCATAGTGTAGATGGTAAAAAATGAACTCTTATAAAGGTAATGGATGTGTCCATTAAAGTTCTCTTGTGTATCATGCGTTGTATGATCTAAGGACAAAATCGGGACAAAATGTTTAGTTTCCCTTTAGCCATCACCTCATCCATCAGTTTTTTTTGCCATGGTCATGGGGTAATCCCTATTTAGAAACATAGCCTCCATGGCTTTGCATTCCTCAATAAAGTCACAGTAGTTCGTTACCATCCTAGCTGCTCTCACAAATTGTTCTTTTACAATGGCTCTTTTTTGTTGTACAGGGTGTGAGCTAGTATATTGTAGGATGGCAGTAGAGTATGCGGGTTTCCTGTAGATTCTTAAAATGTAAGTTCTTTTTGAGTGGTATTTTTGAAGTAGCATATCAAAGTAAGATATTCTTTCATTCTCAACTTGTGTTGTAAAAAACAGGAAATCAGTACTCTGATTGATGTACTGAATGAATTCAGTTAAACAACACCTGGTATCCTTCCAAACTTACAACATATTATCTAGATATCTATTACAAAACCTAAATAATTATTTGAATATACCACTCAGGAAAGACTGCTTCTCCCAATGAACCATAGCAATATTCACAAACAGCGATCCTACATTAGAGCCCATAGCTATCTCTTTTAATTGTAGTTAGAATTTACCTTCAGAAATTATAAAACTGTTTTTTAATATTAGTTCAAGCAGTTCCTCATATAAGTTAATTTTCACTTGGTCTACAGAAGCTCTTCTCATCTTCCAATAATTGTGTTAGTGTGATGTCTAAGAGTTTCACACATGCAGCAGTTAATGACCCCCCATCAACAATTGGCCTCATTGGTGGATTTTCTATACTCTTATGGATCTTCAGAATCCCAAAAGTAGTAGGTGCAATGGGAGAGGGTACAGTTAAATAATTGTACTCATCGATAGAAATCCTACCATCAGTGAATATATCCTTACATTGCAGTTTCTCAGTTTCGCTTTATCTCAAGTTATAATTAACCACATTAAAGTTATTGTTTAAAGTGGACTGAACATACACTAAAAGAGTGGATATATGAACATCTATATGCTATTAAGAAACAAAAACCAACTAATGCAGTGGCTAAGCATATATTGGGTTACCCAGAACATGAATTTAGATTTCCCACTACTGAACAAATTAGACTGAGTAAGCGTGAGGGGGAAGAGCATGTTCGATTACACTTGAAATTAGAGAATTATACTGGCAACTTTTATTTAATATTTTTAGACTGCCATGACTGAATGATAATTGTAGTATTGCCGGTTTGTTAAAAAATAAAGCAGTAGAAAGGTGACAGAACAACAATTCACTGATAATGTTTTAAAGTAAGGTTTTCCACTATTTATTCTAGAGAATTATTTATTTTCATTTATTAGCTACACACTTTTTATTCATGCTTTTATTCCCTTAAAAACTGTTGCTGCTATTCCTGTATTGTTCTGCTGTTTATTGTTATTTTATGATTTTATAGCAACAGGCAGTGTTTATTCTATTTTACATGTTATATATTTAATAACCTTATAGATCTGTATTTATGATAATGGAATATGAGAGGAACAATGATGGTTTTGTAATATGTAGGAGGCTTTATCGCTTTAAACAAGTGTTGGGTGATGGTGGTTACTATTTAGTCAGATCATGTGACCTGAAGCAGATGATTTAAATTGATGCTTGTATTCTTAATTTTTATCTGATGAAGTAGTCCTGGAGATACTGGGATAAAAGTGCTTATCTTTATTGGTATTTTTAAAAAAGGAATATTAAAAAGTTTTGGTTTTACTCATCAACGGAACTACTTTTCTTGCCTTTTTTGCTCAAGTTGTTTTAAATGATTTTGTACTGATTTCTGGTTTCAAAGTTTTGCAACCATTTAAGTTTTCAATCTGTTTTAACTGCTTGGATATTTCATTCCAGAGTTTTGACACATAGTGGGAGGAGAGAGAGGCTCTAGCATGTTGATTGTCTTACTGACAGATAATAGTTTATTGTTGGGGTAAAGGTTTCTAGTGGGTGAATAGTAGGCTATTTTGTAATGGTGTGCATTTGTCTGGAGAATACAGTAAGTAGTGGGTAATGATTAGTTTTGTGAGTATGTTAGCTGGTTTGGGAGTTCAAGCCAGTTTAATTGTTTTAATACAAGGCAGTGGTGTATTTTTTAAGGTTGGCTGGTTGTAAATTTAGCAAGTTTATTGTAGCAGGAGGCTAGTTTATTTTTTTTTACATAGTGTTGATATTTGCAAGAATAAGGGAATCATATAATAAGGAAGGAAGGAGGTATGTTGCTGCTAACGTAATCCTTGCTTGAGCTGTCATAGTGTTTGTCCTTTAGACAGATATGAGTTTTTGGTGAGTTTTCTTGATGGAATGAAGTATGTAGTGATCAAATTTGAGGTTGCCATCGATTATGCCTCTGCATAGTTTAGTTTAGCATATGGTTTCTATTTTTGTGTTATTACTTGAGGTAATACAAATTGTGTGTTTATGGTTAAGGTATTGTTTTGTAGTAAATAGTATAAGCTTGTTTTTTGGCATTATTTGTTTCTATACGAAAGAAAAATGAGTGGTCAAAAAGATATGTTTCTTTGTAGACGTGGCTTATTGTTTGGCTGGGCTTTGGGGGTTTGCATGCTGGGTGTGAAATGAGAAGGAAAGAGATAAGTAAAATGTAAATGGGCTGTGAAGCCTCCATCATCATAAAATATTTTTATGTGATCAGAGAGTTTGGAAAGGCCTAATAAATTATTTATTATTTTCCAGAAACATTTGAGATTCTCTACTAGCAATGTCTTTTGCCATACTTTGTTTTTATTTTTTATTTTTTTTGGGGGGTGTCCATATGGATTTCTTGACCACTTCTTTTTTAATATAGGCAAAAGAGAAAATGTGTGCTTGACATATGCAGTTATTCCAGAGTACTACTGATCTTGGAGTAACAACAGTATATTATATAGCTCTAGAGACAGATATAAGTGATCACCTTACTATTATCAGACTTACTCATACCAATGTTAAGGTGTTCCATTAATTTTATATATTTGTTTACCAAATTACAGGATGACCAGTTAGTAACAATATAACTACTAAGATAACTCTTTATGCTCACATTGTTCCACTGCTTCCCTCAGGTATTAAAAAATACTAATCTCCCTCATACCTCATACAGCCAAAAAATACTCCCATAGCCATCACTGTTTTCAATGCTCTTCTATTTTTCTTCCATAAGAAGCAGTGATAATCTTCTGAATCAAATACTTACCCACCAGCTGCAAAAAGCTTTCAACCTTGGTTCAGCAGCTTGCATCTCACATCTACAGCCCTGCCTTGGCAAGTAGCTACCAGTACTTCATATCTATAGCCTCTGCATGCACCTCCCTGCTACTTCACATCTACTATCTCTGCCTCTGTAAGCAGTTCCCCACTACTTCACATTTATAATCCATGCTTAAGCAGGTCCCCACTATTTCAAATCTACAATCCCTGCCTCAGCAACTGCTCAGTGCCCCACATATAAAAACAAGCTCTGGCTGTTACACTACTAAAAATGTCAAATGATTCCGCCTATAGTGAATTTGGGCCTATGTCATTTCTACCCACACTTGTTAAAATCCTTGAAAAATAATCAACTCCCAGTTATCTACCTACCTTTAAAAGCATAATGTTATCAGCACCATTTATTGTCAGGTAGGACCAGCATGACTGTTGTATACACTTTCACAGATGACATTATCATCAGCACAGATAAAGATAACCTAAATTGGTCAACCTTTATTAAATTAACTAAAATCTTTCACTTAGTTGGCCATACCTTTCTTCTAAATTCATTCACAGCAGTAAACATTAGATATTGTTCCTTTGGTTGATTTAATTACTTTATTGCCAACAAAATCTTTTCAGTAGATGTGAGGCCTACTGTCTCTTCCACTGCCCCACTGTCCAAAGTAGTGGCCCAAGGAACAATAATGTCGCCACTTTTCTTTACAATTTTTATCAACAAGCTCTCATTAGATCTCTCCAGACTTCCTAGCAAACTGCATGCAGATTATATGATAATATACATATCACGATCCTCACTCTCTCTTATCAAAACGAAATAGAACATGATGAAAACATGTTCTCTGGCTGGCTAGATAAAAAATGAAACTTGTACTCAACTCAAAAAACAGAGTCATGTGATTTGGTGCACATCAAAAGTTGCTACCTCTCCCCAAATGACAAATTCTAAAAAATCTGATTGAATTAATCATGCACTTCCATGATCTGGGCATCTGACTTAACCCCACAATTACATTTCAATCACCATATTATCTTAACAAAGGTGACAGTTGATACAGGTTTCTTTTGGGCCCAAAAGATCTTCCATATACTATTCTCAAGAGACAGAAATGCAAATGGAAAAGATATTCTCTTTGCTCAGCTTGTACACAATTCTACCAATTATTTCAGCAACCTCCAAAGAAAAACCTTGTCTTTCTTGCAGGTCACTTTACACTAAATCCTATAGTTTATTATCTTGTCACCCATTCTTTGGATGAGATGTTAAATCAGTGCTCCACTACCTGAGTTGGTGCAAACTATAAAAGATCCCACAGCAATTATCAAAAAATAGTAGGGAATGTTCTCTGGTGTCCTGGCCATATTTCCCTTAATAGTATTATAAATACCCCTCAAGTCTCCCCTGAAAAGAGACCACTGACTTAGTGAGACTAACTTGTCAACAAAGCATAAAATAAATAAACATAAAAAAGCAAAAAGAACACCATTGTCTTGCCTTCTCCAAAAAAAAAAAAAAAAAGTAGCTGTCAGGTAAACAGGGATCACAACTTTTACCTGGCTTCATACTATTTAAAGTACTTAAATTACAATATTTCCTATATCTCACAAGCAGGTTTACTATCAGAACATTCATATGCCACCAGATCTCATACACTGCCCAAATTGTATTTGAAAACCTCTCATAATAAATGACACTGCTCTACCATAGCTTCTCAATTAGTGCACGTAGCTGTTGGAGTCAATGCCTGCCAGATTTAAAGGTATTCATGCATATCTCAACTTTCATGTTGAACTCAAATCATACCTCAGATATATGAAACCAAATACACCCACTTTCTATATAACTCAAAAATCTAAGTTAGTATCCGTTACAACAGGTCATCCAGTCTAGTTTTGCTAGCATTTATCTTGCCTACCTTTAACCTCGCTCACCTGTCTCTTCTGGTTCACTTTACAGCACTCAAGTAATCAAGAAAAAATCAGAAGTAGCTCCACAGTGTACTAAAGTCCGTACAAAAAAAAAAAAAACACATTATGCCCTTTCCAAAGAGCATGCTTTATTGGAACTTGTTTTTTTTTTAAGATGGAAGTACTAAAACAAAGTTCCAAGAAAGCAAGTTCTTTGGTGTGGACACAGCATGTTTTTTTTGTTCTGTGGATTACTTTCATAGTATTCCCTGTCCATATGCATACCTTTTCCCCTACCTTTCATTTTGTTTATTCAGCTGTTCTTACCTACTCTGTTCTATTACTATGGACCCCTACTAGTAAATAGTGAAAACAGAATATCTGTCTACAGCATAAGTGATTTACATATTATTATTACTTCTCTCATCTGATGCTTAAATTTTGTACATATTGCTTTAGTCAAAGTGGTTTGTAACCCCCTGAGTTAGCATAAAAAAGATCCATTAAGGCCAGTGCTCTACTGACATTCAACAAATTTAAATAAATAAACCTGTATGTTAGTTAAGCAATACTGTATGGTTAGGTTAAGGGTTTTAATAAGGTTTACTCCCAAATGGCATGGTTTGGTTAGGAAATAAATGCTACTGTGATCTATACCTCTGTGTCCTGAATTATTGTGATTATAGCCATGGGATGAGTGATATTGAAAATAATACAGTACCGTAGGGGTTGGCTGCCAACTTGTTAGTAGACAAGATTGGTCAGTGCGGATGAGCATGAGTGCAGTACTGGTATTAATTCATGATGCTAGAAGGATATTATGCCTTCATAAATGAATGCTGATACTGCATTTGCATTTGTGGTGGAAAGTTGGTGTGAGCTAGCAGCTGTAGCAAGATGCTTTCTACATTGCTTGTTAAAGATACAGTACAGGAGATGTTTTCTTTCTTCTCTTCAACTTTGAGAAGAGTTTTTACTTCCTCAACTTTGAGTTGAGAGGGTGCTAGTCTGGGAAACTGCCCAGGGTGCCAGATGAGTTTGCTACAATTCTGAAATAATAAATGTATGATACATTTTCTAATGGAAACATTTATTTTATTTTTTTCACATATTTCATTTTCCCTCCAAAACTATTGACACTTTCATTATGCATGGTAGCTTTGTAGGTTTCGGTAGTTGTCCACAATACTGTACAGTTGTGTTCCATTTTATGGTTTAGATACTTGGGCATTAGTGCAAGTATTTTTATTACCCTAGTTCCTGTGGGGCTGTCTGTAAAGGTGAACTTAATGGTTTTGAACTCAATGAGAGCATGGTCCAGTACACATATGGTCTTTTTCTAAGTCACAATGGTCTTACAGATGACTATTCTAAAATGAATGGGACACATCTGGCATTTGCTGTGGGACAGATTTCAACAAAGAACATTAAAATGGATAAGTGATGTTAGCTGGTTTTCATTTTAGATTCCGTCCTTGAAGATGCCATGTACCAGATCCTGTGCCTACATGTCTGTGCATACTGTATTCGCACAGCTCTCAACCTTCCGTCTCCAAAATGAGGAACACTAACATTCTTCATGTGGAACAAATGGGCAAAATGTGGAACACATACTAATGGCTTACTAACAACTTCAACTAGGAAGGTCATACGATGGTTAAAATATGCTGGTTTTACTTATAAAAAATGTATTTTAATGAATTAATATGATTCTTTGCTATTTACCATACATATCAGTTAAAAAAAACTATTAAAACTAAATGTGTGACAGACCCTTTCAATGTGGAAGTTTGAGGAACGTGAACTTTTTAAGACCTGAAATGAGGTACACTTGAGAGGTATGTGTGTTCGCTCTTGGGAAGCCTGTATCTACACAAGTCTCAGCATAAGCACCAGACATGTACTGTCTGTGACTGTAATATCCAAACATCAGTGTGTCAGTACAGCATTCTAAGTGAGCAAATACTATTCATCACAAAGGGTTCAGGCTGGGAATTGTAGTTCCCAAGGTACAGCATTTGGTTCCCTCAGCCCTCATTTGTTTATTGTGTGAACCTGACCTAGTTACTTAACCAGCATTACTCTAGGATCACTACTGAAAATGGACTGTGTATTTTTATCTTATTTTATTTTATTTTATTTTATTTAGTTTGCTTTTTGTTTACCAAAATATTTTTAGCAATGCCCAGGAAGAAAAGCTCCATCATATTGCAAACATTTTTTTAAACAGCCATTCTGTAATACACACAAACAGACATTTTAATAATATGTATTAACAATTACAATTGCTAATTGAATTACTTTCATATCGTATGAAATTAGAATGAACTATTACAGTTTAAAAGATAAAAATGTATTAGCATATGTTGAACACTGAGCATTGGAAAAGGTGTGTTAGTGGGTTTGTCAGACAGGTAATAGATTATTTGATTAGTTATTAGAAATTCAAATAAATGGAGGTGAGGGAAAGAAATAGATGGGGCAAAAACAGGGTCAGCTTGTGTTACTGGACTGCTGGGCTGCAGCCCCTCCACCCCCTGTTAAAAAGAGAAACGGAAAAAAGAAAAAAGAAATGTGCTAACTCATAAAGTCAATTATCTTTAAATTAAAGATAATAGTTGACTTTGTGTTGTGTTTCAGGTCCTCATGAGCTCCACGCATGGAGAGATCTGAAACTAAAAAAAAATCAGCTTCTTAAAATTACCGGGCTGTTTTAAAGAGTTTAGAATTCGGCTTTCCATATTTGATCTGTAGATTTTGGTAAATCATTCAATGAGCAATTCATGATGCAGAAGGGAGCCCTTCCTATTGGCTGTGGCTGAGGCCTGAGCCAAGAGAAAGGAAGTAGTTAAAGTGGAATAGAAAGTACATGTGAGGAAAAAGGTATTTTTATTTATTTTAAAGTATTTCTATTTATTTTTGATGGAACTATGTGTGCTACTGCCTGGATGTGAGAAGAAGGAAAGTGAGTGTGTGTGTGTGTGTGTGTGTGTGTGTGTGTGTGTGTGTGTGTGTGTGTGTGTGTGTGTGAGAGACAGCAAAAGTGAATGTGCATATATAGACAAACTACTGAAAGGGTCACTGGGGAAATTATTCATTGTGATGTTAGTGAAGTGTTTGTGCATACACTGGACAATACTGAAGGGGTTGTTGGAGGAAATGTTTCATTTTGATGCTTGTGTATACATGGACAGACTACTAAAACGATTGCTGGGGGAAATGTTTCATTTTGGACTCAGTGAACTGCTTGTGCATATGTGGTCAAACACTGAAGGGATTGTTGAGGGCAATGTTTCATTTCTTCTGCGTGTGCATTCTTGGAAAAAACTACTGTAGGGATCACTAGGGGAAATGTTTCATTTTGGTGCTTGTGCATACACGGACAAACTACTGAAAGGATCACTGGGGAAAATGTTTCATTTTGATGTCAGTGAAGTGCTTGTGTATATATGGACAAATTAC
This sequence comes from Protopterus annectens, assembly GCF_019279795.1. NCBI lineage: Eukaryota > Metazoa > Chordata > Ceratodontiformes > Protopteridae > Protopterus > Protopterus annectens. The sequence continues at coordinate 1,931,552,009 of NC_056725.1, read as the reverse complement.
TGAAGGGATCACTTGGGGAAATGGTTCATTTTGTTGTCAGTGAAGTGCCTGTGCATACATCAACGATCTACTGAAGGGATCACTTGGGGAAATGGTTCATTTTATTGTCAGTGAAGTGCCTGTGCATACATCAACGATCTACTGAAGTGACCACTTGGGGAACTGGTTCGTTTTATTGTCAGTGAAGTGCCTGTGCATACATGGACAAACTACTGAAGGGATCACTTGGGGAAATGTTTCATTTTGATGTCAGTGAAGTGCTTGGCATGCATGAATATGCTACTTAAGGGTTCGCTGGGGGAAATGTTTCATTTTGATGTCAGTGAAGAGCTTGTGCATACATGGACAAACTACTGAAGACATCGCTGAGAGAATGTTTCAAATTGATGTTAGTGAAGTGCTGGGTGCATACAAGGATATACTATTGAAGGGGTCACAGGGGGAAATTTCTTATTTTGATGCTTGTGCATATGTTGCTATGTTACTGAAGGGGTCAATGGAGAAAATGTTTTATTTTGGTGATTGTGCATACATAGTGCATGCAGTGAAGTACGTGTACATACTTGGACAAACCAGTTAAGTTATCAATGGGGAAATGGTGTCATTTACTGCTTGGGCATACATGCATAAACTACTAAAGGGACCCATGTGGAAATAATTGATGGTCACATTTGTGTACTGGGGATTAAAATAAATCACTTTGTCCAAGTATTGCTATTTTTATTTTATTACTTCAGATATCTGAGGTATATTCAGTCAATAATGTTGGCTTTTAATTGTTGGATGCAGGGGTTGCCATTTAACATAAGCATTTATTATTCTGTCTTTGCAGAAGGTGCATGTATAATTCTGCAACAGTCTAATATCAGTATTGCACTCAATAAGTAGCTGTCTGTGGTGGTTTGAGTAGAATGTGTGTGATAGCAACTGATCATTGGCAGAGTGTTACACTGAGAAGTGTTGCCTTTTAACAGGCAATTTGGTAAATTGGTCTTAGTTCCTCAGTAGTGTTCTGGACCACATGCCTAGTAACTACCAATGAACCTGTGAGCTTTGTTATCCTTGGTAGCAGTTATCAAATGTGCAGGTTATTGATCCAGGCACAGATAGCAATTACATTAACCATGTTGGAGACATTGCATATGCTTTGTTGCCTGTTTGAGGAACTGTCTTCACTGCATGAACTGCATGATATCCTGTGACACAAGCAGGAGGGCATGGCATATGGAGATGTAGAAGAGACACATCTCCTAATGTCAATGGTGTCTATATTTACATCTAAAACTGCTTCCATGATGATTCTGTTAAATATCTTCCATGATCATGAACAGGGCCACAATTGTAATGTATAGTAAAATGCCATGTGTATGCGGATGATACACACTATGCTAGTGACCACATCAATGTCACTGATGTCTGTGACTGGCTAGCTCTACCCTCAGTAGGAAAAGTCTCATTACTTATCAGGCTTCACCGATAGGACACCACAACACACCGGACAAGCTGCGTTGAGCTTTGCAGTTCTACACTATCTCTATCCCCTTTTGGCCTATTAAGTTTTACATGCACACATATGTATCTGTATCTACATTTCTATATATCTCTATATATCTCTCTCTCTATCTATATATATATATATATATATATATATATATATATATATATATATATATATATATAGATATAGATATAGATATGTGTGTGTGTGTGTGTGTGTGTGTGTGTGTGTGTGTGTGTGTGTGTGTGTGTGTGTGTGTGCGTGTGTGTGTGCGTGTGTGCTCTCTTAAGTCTGGGAATGTGTCAACGATAGTCCCCTTTAGTCTGGGAATGTGTCAATGATAGTCCCCTGTCAAAGTTATTCTTATTGCCACAGGGGCACTGAAAACACATTCCACATTTAAATGACTCCACTTTTTGTGAGTTCTGATCCACACTTTGTACCCTCTTAAGAATATTGTTTGAGTTCTTTGATCTTTTGGAAATTTAGTTTGAGGCTATTCTTAAAACCATGGCCCTTACTGACAGCTTTGAAAAGGGGCATGCTTTTTAACATATAATAATGACTCAAAATATGTTAGGAATATAATTGTGAAACATTGTGAGATGTTTTTCCATGTTGAGGATGTTGTTGATGCTTAAGAAATGTTAGGCATGGTCTTCACCGCATACTAGATTGCAGTCAGTGATCCCAAGTACGTCAAGAAACCTGGCTATCTTACAGAATGACCAGACAGTGGTGGTTCACTCTTTTGCTGTCTGGAGAAACCGAATATAACCCTTCACATACAACAGCATCATGGACAACAACTGCTGTAGGATTCACAAAGCCAAAGCTTATGAAATCCCATATATATCGTCTGTCAGATGCTGAAAGATCCTCAAGGTTGGTTAGTGCTAGTCAAATATTTTTGATCACTGGGATAGGCATTCCATGCAACCTCCATGTTTCCATTTGAGTTAGGCACATATCTCTTAAAATTCCTCTGTGGTGTCTCTGTCTTAATGGTGTCAACAATGTTCTGGTCATAGAGGGGATATTATGTCAGCCACTGCTTGACCTGTCTGTGACTTGAAGGGTGATGATATGCAATATTGTGGACACTTGCATAAAAGATGGCCACTAACATATGCTGTGCAGCTAATGCTTATGGTTATGCTACACTTAGCATCACAATGCGAGTGAAAGTTCTTTACACATACAAATCCTGGTGAGCAGAAGAAATGATCATCATGACTGTCCATGCTAAATTTATAATTTTCTGAATCACTCCTCCATGTTTGATTTCATCACATGCAATGGCTCACTTCACATGTCACCTTTCATTTGCATGGCCTTATTTGGTCATTGTTGTACCATGCATGCTATCTTATTTCTCTGGCAGCATGTTCACATTACTTGTGTTTGAATTGCCCATTCCCTGCTTATCAACATTCATCCCACTGTTTTATCTGATGCTATGCAGTAATTGTTTTTGAATACCCTCCTTTTTTCATAATCTCATTATTGTACAAAACATGCTCCTTTGTTACAGGCTTCTTTCTTTTTGTACTTTATATTTCATATTACTTTTAATGGATTTCTGAAATCTAGTCAGTATGAATACCACCTTTGGTCTCCTCAAAAGAGGTTACAAGCCTAGTGAATCTGACTGTGTCAAGAAAACAACATAAATATGAGCATATATAAACATGTATTTGTTTTTTTGTTTATTTGTTTATTTATTTATTTGCTTTTGTTTATGAGGAAAGTCCATCTGGGAACTGAAATTTCCATTTTTCAGCAATAGTCCAGGGAAAAAACTCCAATACAAGAAGAGAAATACATTTTTGACAATTCAAAAGAAAAACAGTCAAGAAACATTATTTACAAAGTATTTCATAGGTAGGTACTAGGCTATCAGCCCAAGGGCCAAAGCAAGCCTAGCCAACAGTGTACCATGTATTGTTAAATTCCTGCCCCTCTATCGAACAGTGCCCCAGACATAATCCCAGAGGTGAATTTCCTATCAATAGTCACCAAACATTATTTACAAAGCATATCAGATTAAAGAAATAATCTGTTTTTAAGTTATTGTAAGTTTGTTTTTGTCTTTTGGCTTTTCCCGATTAGGGGTCGCCACAGCGGAACTCCGGTCCGCTAATGATTGGCAGTTGATTTTTACATACCGGCTTGCCAGGCCTGACGCACAACCTTCCATGAAGGTACGCCCATTCATGCATGTCTCCACACAGAAGACACTCTAGCTGAGAATCGAACCGGACAGCATCTTACTGTGAGGCAACAACGCTACCGCAGCACCACCACTGCAGGTACTTTTAAGTTATTGTAAGTATAATCAAAAATACCATATTAATTCACGTGTATATTTTCCATAGTGGGCAGAGTTAGGATTTCATGCTCCCCACAAATTCCATTTATTTCTGTGTAATTTGCTCCTTCCTTTTTAAATACCCAACTTTCGCTTCTTTTTTTCATTTACAATATTTAATACTTCAAATGCAGTTCAATTATTTGTCTGCTTTATTCTTATTAAATATACACATGAGATGATTGTGCAGGGCTTGTGGAAGTACCTTTGTCTTCACTGCAGTGAACTATTACAGATGATGCTGTTTCTTCAGTTGCATGAAAGGTCGCATACCCTTGTGAGTGACACATACACCAAATGCATGTCTATTCATGGTTGTCCTTTGCAGACAACAGTGGTCTCAGCAATGTCAGTCTACCTCTGATAGTTGGTCACAAACATGCGTGCAATTACTCTGTCAATATTCACAACCTGTGCCATACTGCAGGCAGCAAAGGACATGAAGCCATTACCTGCCATCTTGCAAAATGATGCTGATAGTGTATGATGACAACTATGTAGGAGACCTTATATCTAGCAATTTGTCTGCAGATGGTACAGTGAGTCAACAACAGAGCTTCCTGCTAGCTGGACAATAGCCTGACATGCCCTGTGCTCTGCACCTTGACAGGGTGACCCTCTCAACAGGAGGATAGTAGTCTGACATGCACTTGTTGTCTGCATCCTGACATGATGAGAACCCAACAGCAGAACCATAGTCTGATGTGCTCTTGTAGTCTGCATCCTGACATGATGAGAACCCAACAGCAAGACAGTAGTCTGACATGCCCTTGATGTCTGCATCCTGTCAAGATGAGAACCCAAATGCAGGAGAGTAGTCTGACATGCTCTTGTTCTCTGCATCCTGACATGATGAGAGCCCAACAACAGGTAGTAATCTGACATGCTGTTGTTGTCTGCAACATAGTCTGACATGCTCTTGTTGTCTGCATCATAGTCTGACATGCCCTTGTTGTCTGCATCCTGTCATTATGAGAATCCAATGACAGGACAGTAGCCTGAAATGCCCTTGTCTGCATCCTGACATGATGAGAACCCAACAGCAGGACAGTAGTCTGATATGCCCTTGTTGTCTGCATCATAGTCTGACATGCCTTGTTGTCTGCATCCTGACATGATGAGATCCCAACAGTAGGACAGTAGTCTGACATACCCTTGTTGTCTGCATCCTGATATGGTGCAAACCCAACAGCAGGAAAGTAGTCTGACATGCCCTTGTTGTCTGCATCCTGACATGATGAGAACCCAACAGCAGGACAGTAGTCTGACATGCCCTTGTTGCCTGCATCTTGACATGATGAGAACCCAACAGCAGGACAGTAGTCTGACATAGCCTTGTTGTCTGCATCTTGACATAATGAGAACCCAACAGCAGGACAGTAGTCCGACACGTCCTTGTCTGCATCCTGACATGATGAGAACCCAACAGCAGGGCAGTAGACTGACATGCCCTCGTTGTCTGCATCCTGACATGATTAGAACCCAACAGTAGGATGGTAGTCTGACATACCCTTGTTTTCTGCATCCTGACATGATGAAAACCAAACAGCAGGACAGTAGTCTGACATGCCCTTGTAGTCTGCATCATAGTCCAACATGCTGCTGTTCTCTGCATCCTGACATGATGACAGCCCAACAGTAGGACAGTAGTCTGACATACCCTTGTTGTCTGCATCTTGACATGGTGGGAACCCAACAGCAGGACAATAGTCTGACATGCCAATGCTGTCTGCATCCTGACATGATGAGAACCAAACAGCAGGACAGTACTCTGACATGCCCTTGTAGGCTACATCCTGACATGATGAGAACTCAACAGCAGGGCAGTAGTCTGATGTGCCCTTGTAGTTTGCATCATAGTCTGATATGCTCTTGTTGTCCAGTGGCGGCTGGTGATTTCAAATCAAAGTGGGGCTGCAGGAGACAGCTAAATGGGTGGGGTCAACAGGAAAGTGTGTGCCCACTAGAAAGGGGTGGAGTCATGCTCAGAGCCACAAAAACTGGGACTTTAATTAAATACACTGCCCAGGGTGCCTACCATCATTATGAGAGTCCAATCAAGACAAAATGAAATGTAGAAGAAAAAATATTTCAGTGCATTCACTACATGACAGCTTACTTAATATCTACATGACAACAAAAAGGTTGTGAGGCATGAAAAAATAAATTATTTTTTAAATACATTACTGGAATGCCAGTCAAAATCAAGTATAAAAAAACAAGCAGCACTCAACTCAAACCACTTCTCATTGCACTGCAGTTATAATTATAATTTATATTCAGCTTTATAAAAGTACCAAGTAACATGCTGAAAGTAGCAATCTCTGTGATACCCCCAGTTGTAAAAATGTTTCTTATCCAAAAAAGACCTGCTGCCTGACAACGGCTATCTACTTGTTTCATGGGGAAAACATGATCAAGGTTAAAAATGAACAGCAAACAAGAAACAACCTCAAGATAAATTGATTAAAGGATTACTGCACAGATTATGGACCACACATGATAGATTGGCATTCTGTTTAGTTTACGGGTAAAGCCTGCAATCATGACTGCAATTCTCCAACAAATGTAATGACCTTCTGAAAATACTGTAATCTTGTCCTTTATTACAAATGCTGTCATATGCATTTCAATACCTAAGGATTATACATTATCTAGTTATGTAAATATTCTCTGCATGGCAACAACAAAAAGGCTTTCATTGTTGGTAATTATTTAACAGTATGCTTATTAAAGCTTACTTGGATCTTAAAATTTCAGACACGCTTACCTGATGGTCAATAAAGCATTACTACTTAAACACAGAGCAAAAGGCACTGCAACAACATGCATTTTCTGAATGATAAGAATCATAAATCAACAGTATAAAAATATGACAAAAAAACAGAACATTCTGCAAAATCAAGGACAAATAAAAAGCCACTGGAGTACTTGTGTCTATCTTGGATGGGGGGATACTCTGCACACTTACACTGCATAACTGCTCCTTCCATGCTTGGGCACATCCAGTCACTACACGGGGGAGTGGGGTGCAACAAGTATGTCACAATTTGAAATGTCTCTGGCTGATAGTGATGGCCCTGACACATTTGTCATACCTCTCAACCTCAGAGCAAGAAATCTGGACAAAGCCATAAACAGAAGTGGGACAAAGGCCCAAAAATAAAGACAATTTTTAAATATTGCTCTTATAAACTTGGAAAGATAATAGTAGATCTTGAATTAGTATGAATTTTCTGAAGGGTATGAAATCTGAAACTCAAATACCGGTCATTATTTTCTAACTTCAATTTTTAATGATGTTCCACTAATTTGCCAGAAAACCACAATTGTATGAAAAATGGACCAAAAATGTGATGCAAAAATATAAAATAACCACACAATACAGTGGGGAACCTGTCAAAGAAGGGACACTTTTTCAATATTAGTACTGTTAACTTGAGCAGCTGAGAAAATAAGAGAATCTACATGCATTTCTGAAATAAAAGTAATCTATAACTCTGATCATTACAATTATTTATTAATTGTAAAGCCTCCATGTTTTCTTCCAAAATTGCCATTTTGCAGAGGGATTATTAGGGGAGAGCAACATTTTGAGCCAAAATCGAGGACAGTTGAGAGGTTTGGATATGCCTAATTCTATAAAGCGATTTATTTGCATGTACCTCTCAACCTCTTAATGCAGGAAATCTGGACAAGGCCAAATATATTGGGGCAACATACAAACAGTACAAAAAATTGCTCTTGTATAACCTTAGACAGCTGGTAGAATAACAGGTCTTGCTTTAGCATGCATTTTTATGAAGGGTATGAAGTCTGAAACTCAATGTCTGTCATTATTTAGTGACTTCATTCCTAAATGATTTGCCAGAAAACCACCAATTTTATGAGAAACAAACAAAAATAAGAAGCAAAAATCTATTCATTTTGCAAAAATCTGGACATTTGAGAGGTATAGTTCAGCCGGGGCTGTCTTTGAGTTTGCCACCCTTCCCCTCACAAAATCATGGTCGGATGGGGCCTCCACCCTGCAGCCATTCCAGTGTCCCACTTCTTGTCTATTTCATCCCATTTACCATAAACACTATAATGTGCATACTGCTTTACTTCTACAATTATTTGGATTTCATTTAAAAGTTTTATTTTACATTTTACAGCACAAACACTAATAGACATCTGCCAAACTAAGCAATGCAGTCTCACAATGAAAATAGACTTAACATTAAAACTTCTCTGCCCTTGAAACTCACATTAATTTAAACAGCACTGAAACCCACATTCAAAGAAAATACATTTGGCCAGTGGCAGATAAAATATTAACTTTGGGCTGTTTTTAAATCATAGGCCCCCTGCACACGAAACATACATGTGTTCTTTGATACACCTTCCTGATTGTATTAAATTATATTCCTTGTATAATACAGTACAGTTGTTAGAGGGCATTTTAAATTTATTGTTTTGAACATTTTTCCAGTTAAACAATGAAACAAAATGCATGCACCAATAATGACAAAACTGCCCAATTCAGAACATTCCCATCATAAATGTCTACTCAAACTTCTACAATCCACCAGTATCAGTCAATATGCACAATCTTTGCAGAAGTAAAAGTCATCTTAATAATTCCACATTAAAGAGATCTGTAAAGAATGAAGAGGTTGCTGCTAGCAAACAACTTTACATTTCATTGTTTCATCTACAAATAAAGTGCCTGTTGCCCTTGAGGAATAAATTGCCTATGTTATATTAAAAAAATGATAAGCTAGTAATATTTCAATAGGGAATGGATGGCAAACTGTGAACAGGTTCATAGTTACTAGGTATCTCCGCCAAAGGAGGACATTCTCAGGACTGCAGCATCTACCCTCTTTAAAAGTACAACACAGTATAGTATCAGTAATCCATCTACATACTGTGGGAGTAGAACCCACAGCCTTCTGCAGCAAAGCAAGTGCACTACCTGGTGTACTATTAACAGTGCAAGCAGGTTCAGCATAAGCAGCACTAAACTTCTCTTCCCCTGAAGATCTCGGCTCCTTGTAAAATCCACTCGACACTCAACTGTATCTCTCAACTTTGCAGCACAAGAAATCTGGAAAAAGCCAAAATTTATTGGGGGTGACAAAAGCCCAAAAACCAGGGACACATTTTAAACATTGCTTGTATAATCTTGGAAAGTTACTATATTAAAATGTTGTGTTACTACCATGCATTTCATTGTCCAGGCTTGAACCCAGGACCCTATGCACCAGGGTCAGAGCAACATACCACTATGCCAAAACAGCTATTTCATGAAATACAGGAAGACTTAAATGGCTATCACTTAGTGAATTCAATTCTCAACATAGCTCTCAACCTCTTAACACAAAGCACCTGGACAAAGCCAATAATGGGGGAATACAGCCCTCAAACATATTCAGTGAATTCAGTTCTCACCATAGCTCTCAACATCTTAGCACAAAACTGGACAAAGCCAATAATGAGGGAATACAGCCCCAAAATAGGGACAAATTTCAAATATTGATCTTATAAACTTAGAAAATTGCTAGAATAAAAGGATTTGTGTTACCATGTACTTTCTGCAGAATGTGAAGTCTGAAATTCAAATGCCTGTCATCATTTAATGAATTCAAAATGCAGAAAACCACAGATGTTATGAGGAGCAGAACAAAAATATGAGGCAAAAATCTGAAATGCTTTCACAAGTGGTGGTGGGTAGTAAATTTAGGCTCTTGCTACCTGCACCCAAGGTACAGAGTTTGAGCCTAAGTTATTCTGTAGCCACTAGGTATATTTCCTGAGTTTCTCTCTACCACCAGATATATTTCACACACACACACACACACACACACACACACACACACACACACACACACACACACACACACACACACACACACACACTACCAGCAGTTTGTTAGCTTCAAAATCCTTTCCTGCAGCAAGTAAAGTCCTTCTTGTGAGAGCGAGCAGCTATCCAGCCAGCAGACATTGCAGTCTGATCCCCTTCGAGTCTATGCAGTTGTAATCGCCTATACTTCTGGGCATCTCCGTAGTGTGATGCCTTCTTCCTAATCTGGACTGCTGTTTAATTAGTTTAAATTCCTGCACACATACGTGGAGTTCTGGGAATGTCGAGCATGCATGCATGGAGTTCTGTGACTTGCTATTTTTTTCTTTTGAATTTTTTTTTCTTTTACAGCTGGGGGGCTGAAGTCTTGCAGTCCAATAGCATGAGTTCCCCCTGTTGTAGTCTGAATCTTGACATGATGTGAACCTAGAGCTGAACAGTAGTCTGACATGCCCTTGTTGTCTACATCCTGACATGATGAGAACCCAACAGTATGACAGTAGTCCCCCCAAAGGACCAATCACAATACTATTAGATTCCCAGGCACCCGGTGTTACTGCTGCACAGGTTAAAACAGCACTGTCCAAGGCCAAGAATGCAGCCTCTATGGGACCTGACAATTTCCCTGGTTGTATTCTGCACGAACTACAGAGTGAACTGGCACCTCACCTCTGTGCTATGTTCAATCACAGCTTCACCTCAGGCTTTGTCCCTGTTGAATGGCACACTGCTACAATCATCCCTCACCACAAAGGAGGATTGACTACAGACCCTGGGAACTATCGCCCCATTAGCCTGACTAGTCTGATATGCAAAGCTATGGAATGCATCATCATGGACCTAATAAACAAGGATATAGGGAATCTCCAAACTCTGGATTCTACACAGTTTGGTTTTGTGAAGGGTAGATCATGCCTGCTCAACTTGGTTGACTTCTTTGAGTCAGTCACCAGAGCTGTGGATGAAGGCAAGGTGGTTCATACAACCTACCTTAATCTGGCCAAGGCTTTTGATACAATTCCCCACTCAGGAATCATATAGAAAAACTCACTAAGTGTGGCATCAACCCCTGTATCACTAGGTGGGTTGCAAACTGGCTCACAGATAGAACTCACAGTGTGAAAGTAGCTGACTCCAAGTCAGACTGCTGATTAGTCACGAGAGGAGTCCCACAGGGTTCGGTCTTGGGTCCTCTCCTGTTTGGTATCTACTTCTCTGAAGTCCCGGCCAAGGCAAAGGGACTCTGGCTGACAAAGTTCACAGACGATTCCAAGTTGGGAGCTATTATTAACTCCCCAAGTGATGTTGACATCCTGCAGAATGGCTTCACTGTTACCGACTGGTGTCAGAACCATGGCCTTAAGCTCAATGCCAAAAAATGTGTCTTCATCCCCTTTGGGAATAAACCCAGTTCCCATGAATTACCACATTGATGGTAGTCCACTGAACACAGAAGACATTATAAGAGATCTGGTAACACAGGTTGACAGCAACCTCTCTTTTGATCACCACATTGCCACTGTAGTCAGAAAGTCCTATGTGGCACATCTCATTACTAAGGGTTTTGCATCCAGGAAGAAAGAGATCATTGTCTCCCTCTACTCTTCCCTCATTAGGCCAGTCATCAATTACAGTGCCCCATTTGGCATGTACCTCACTAGACACCTGAAGCAACTGGAGAGGCCACAAAGGTACCTCACAAAGAGGATCCTAGGCCTTAAACACTTGTCCTATATGGACAGACTCAAAAAACTCCAACTATTCTCTGTCTCATATCGCCTACTTAGAGACGATCTCTGCTTGACTTACAAAGCCATGTCTGAACCAGCTCTGTTAGAAATGCAACATCTAAAGAAATCCCAATCCCTCTGCACCACATGCTCCAGAGACTTCAACCTCATTACCACAATCAACAGAATGTGCTGGAGGGAGAGGTTCATAACACAGAGACTGCCCATGCTATGGAACAGACTTCCCATACATGTCAAGCAGAGCACCTTGCTTACCTTCTTCAAGAGAAATCTTGATGAGTGGATGGGAAACAGAAAATTCACCCCAAGAATAACACCAGTGGCTCTCCTTGACAGAGGCACTGGGAATTAAGGTCGCGTGGCACTATGCTAGGATAATCCTATGGCTTGGCTTGTAAAGGCCCTATGGACATTAGCCTAATACACACCTATGAACCTATGAACATGCTATTGTGTCTGCATCCTGAGATGATGAAAAGACAACAGTAGGACAGACACCTCACATTCTCTTGTCTTCCGTCACCCACATACTTCACTGGTATTATGTGGTCCTGTGGCTTCCATACTTCCTTTGTGTACACCCCACAGTTTTATGTCTATTACCAGTTGTCTTGTCTTTTATCAGTATGCTTATATTACAATATAACCCATTATCCCATTTTATGTACTCTTTCCCTAACTCACTGCAACATGGCTTGCATCATGGTGCTTATGCTAATAAGATGATTTAGAGAAAGTATTTCGGATTTGTTGCTGTAACATCATGAATTTTAAATCACAGCTGTCACTACCAAGTACATCTGTGAGCATTCCTTGGTATGAGGTCATATGTATACTACCTTTGACAGGGACACTATGTAGTTCATAACAACACATGTTTTTACTTATGGTTCATTACATCATTCTCTTTTTTAATTTCTCCAAGTCTTTTGGGTTTCTAATAACATGATGGGAATGGACCTCATTCCTAAGTCAAAGTACAATTAAAGTTCATGAAATTAGTATTGTTTCACTCTTTGATGTCAGCCAAAAGTGGTCTTCGCAGCACCCACAATGTGCCCAGTAATGACTCCTTCTGCAATTTGTACGGTATTACATGAATTGGTAACATATCTAAATACGATTGTAAATTCTTTTTTATAAGACCAGTTGCTCCTACTACTATTGGAATTGTCTGGGTATCTTTCTTCCACATTGCACTCATTTCTGCCTGCACATCAAGGTATTTTATGACTTTATGTCTCTCTGTGTATGCAAGACACACTGGGTGTGGTGATTTCAATAATCAATGCTACTTTTGTCTTCTTTTCATGGGCCACTATATCCAGTTTTCTAGCATCCATCTTTTGAATTGTTGGTATTGGGTAATCGCATGTGATATAAACTTCATCATTTTCTATGATTCTTTGTGGCTCATGTTTCCAGTGTTTTTCATCCACTTCAATACAATAATGTTTGCACAATCTTCAGTGTAACAGTCTTGCCACATTAGTATGCCTTTCAGTATACAGTCCTTCTGCCATTAGTGCATCACAATCAGCAACAAGGTGTGTGACTGTTTCCATTTCAGTTTTACAAAACCTACATATGTCTATTTCTCCCATATGTTCAATGGACTTTATAAACTAGCGTGTACATAGCCTACTATCTTGGGCTGCCAATATTAACCTTTAATTTCTTGACGTGAATTCACCTCTCCTTAACCATTCCTGCATTCATTCTTAATTAACATGAGGGTCTTCCAGAAGTTTTCTATACTTGCAACTATATTTATGTTTTTTCTACATTTCTTGCCTTCTCATCTGGTCCTTCACCTTATATTCTTCTTTTGTTTTTTAGCACATTCAGGTGCTGCCTGGTTTTTATCTACTTCTGGTTTGATTTCCATTCCTGCTTCATGTCGATATGCTTCTGCTAAATTAAGTAGAGATGTCATCTTAGATTTATTCTCCTCATGTTTCAAAACTTTCACTACATTGCTTTTGTGAGGATCAAGTAATATCCCAGCATGCATCTTTGTACATTGGTGAAGCATTTTAACCCTAATTGTGACCTATAGAGTGGATGTAACTTCTTAAGGGATTGTTTTTAGCAAGGCTTCCACCTAGTAAAGTTTGGAAATTAAAATAGATTCCTACTTGCTGCACAGAGACTATAGGGAGTGCCTTCTGGGGCCTGTGACTGCCTCATGCCCTCTGCCAGCTTGCCTGTGCAATAAATGAGGTCTTTGTCATCACTTGCCCTGGTAAGTAGCTCTGCCACAGATATAGTGACCTGAAGAGGTATAGTTAATTGGTTTATGGGGCCTGCTGACCTACTTCTTCAGACCATCAGAACCAGTGTCTACTCTGTGACTTTATGTACTCCCTTCCCTAACTCACTGCAACACGGCTTGCATCCTGGTGCTTATGCTAATAAGATGATTTAGAGAAAGTATTTCAGATTTGTTGCTATAACATCATGAAATATCTTATTCGTTTGTAATCTCCATACAGCCTTTCTTAAGAAGTACAGGAAAATGAGCACCTGTCCTTAAAAAAAATAAAACATCTTCTCCATCTTCTCTTTAGGTTACCCTTATGCATGTTCCTCTGTTTCTGTATATTCTTTTTTCCTAGCTGTCCCATCTCCCTGTTTGCTCCACATTTCAGTGATGACATAATTTGGCACTTTGTGTTATGCTGTCTCATGAGGCCTGCTTACAGAATCAGAGATGCAGTTGTGAGGTACTTCACTGCTCATGTAAAATTACATAGCTTTGGGTATGCCACTTTATTTTGCTTCTCATATTTTCTACATGACCTCACATAGTGTGGCTTTATCACTTGCATGTTAGCACACATTGGTGTGAATGCTGACTGTCACTTTCCATGCAGCCCTTTCCGTCACGTGCAGCACTATGCCAGCACTAATGTATATCAAAGCTGCATTGGGCCACAACATGCTAATTCTTCTGCGATATTTAATGTAGGGTGGATACACTATAGATCTCTCTGAATATCCCGAAGGTACTGGCTAACATAAACATGAAAATAATATTTTAATGAAACTATCAAAAATGAAATAATGAAGCAGAAAAAGTAGACAAAATCATAGTGATGAGTGTTTGCGATTTATGGAAATAAATGTGTGATGATTTGTAAAACAGGAAATTGAATCAAATTAAATATCTTGGCTAATTCAAAGAGAGTTGGGGGATGATATTAATGAAAATGTAAATAATATATACGATTATGAATATGTATATATGTATATATGTATATACTGTAAATTATTGGTATAACTGAAATAAAGAAACTACTTGTTTCAGAAAGTGCCATGGGATCTTTTACATCCACCTGAGTAACCACTGACTCTGGCAGATGGGACCTCAGTTTAATGTCCATCTGAAGAATGGTACCTCAGGAGTGCAGCGCCACCATTATGAGGCACTGCACTGTCAGTAATGGAAATAAATCAAAGCACCTGTGAAAATAGAGCCCACAGTTTGTCAGATTCTCTAGCATCAAAAGTGAGGGCATTGCCTCTTTAAGTAATTAACATTATGTATTCATCAGTCTTAACAATGACGATTATTACCAGTCAGATTGAAGCTGACTAAATGTTGTATTAGAACTAACCTTTTTTTTATTCATTCCTTCTTTGACCATCAAGTTGACACGTTCATTATCCCTGGGCATGAGACCTATAGTTCTTTGATTCCCTTGGGATGGGATGAGAGAAACTATAGCAGTGTCTTCATCCATGAGGAGGATCAGAGTTTTCTGTTTAAGGCCTTACCTCCCCTGTGCATGCTCACCAGCATCCAAAGGATTGGCACATATCATGGACCTTTGCAATACATCATCATACTTGCACATGTTGTGATTCATTGGCCTTGTCCCCTTGTAGATAGGCATCATGAAGATTCTCCCATCAAGACTGTGCCCAGAGCACATGCCCGTCCTCTTCCCTAAAGGGAGGTAAGTAGGCTTAAGTCTCATTGTTCCTGTCTTCTTGCATACCAGCTCCAACAGGTGCCCAAGCTGGTAGCCACACTCATGCTGCCTGGTATGTAGTCAGGACTTTAACCATTTATATCAGTGGAGCTGGCATTACTAACCATTACATGATGATTTTCCCATATCAGGGTGCATATTTTAAATCGCTAATTTAAATATATATTTGCATGTTAGGCTGCATTTGCAATATGTTCATATGCTGTTAAAATATACATTTTAATGCTAATTTCACTTTTGGTATTTACAATGATGCAAAGTTTGGGAACCTACTGTTTTTCAACATCCATTTAATTCACATTCAGAACATCATAACTAGAAGGCTGCTGGGTTGGTTTAATCCGTTTTAAAGTTGGGGAAAAAAGGAGGAAGATGAGTATTACATTTTTCTCAATTTCTCCATTTTTGTCTATGTTTGTGCAACCATGGAGTTAGTATAAATACTGTTTGGGGGTGTGCATGCTTTCTCCAGTTACCCATTCTGAAAAAAATGGTTTCCTGTGTTTTACGGCTTCGGTAGTATCAGTGTTTTAAGTTGTGACCTCCCACGAGTTTGAATATTTTAGATTTGTTTAGTCTCATGTTGATTTAAAAAATGTGAAGTAAATATTGCAAAGATTTAGGAGGGGAAAAGGAGGGATGGTAGTCACGATGCTCACTTTGCAGTTTGGTTCAGTTTGACAGAAAAGACAACAGTAACATAGGGTGATTGGAGGAGGGGTTACTTTGGAGGAAAGGGATTGGAACTTAGGACATTTATAGTGACCTAATCGAGATGATACTTTGCTTTCTAGATTTTCCAGATCAGTGAGGACTAAATGCCCCTACAGGGCATAGGAATCAATTGCAGAAGACTTTAACATGATGGTGCAATCAATGCTAGACAGGAGGCTTTGTACAAATAAACCATTAAGAAAGCTAAGGAGAGCCTGCTTAAGTGAGAAGAGGAAGATGGAAGGGGTAGGTATATGGTGAACGAAGCATTGAAATTACCTTATCTATACTTTTTCAGGAAATAAGAGCAAGCAGGGAAGCATGTTAGATATATCTTAGATAAGTGGAGCAGAGTGATGGATATTAGAGGATCAAATATTGGAAAGAGGAATCTGTCTAACTCTACAGACATTAAGTAGACACTGAAAATAACATTAGTAGGAAGGTGGGGATTGCAGAGCAAATGAAAAGAATGGTTGTGGCAGAGCCAAGCGAGAAAAATGAATGTACATGGCTTATTGCTGGATTATATTTTATAGCTCTTGAAATGCATGAGAGGGCAAGCCATTCTTATATCTGTGCTAAGAGGAGTCATGAGGAGGGGAAATACAGAGAATGCAATGTTAAGGAAATTATAGCAGCAATTTGGTAGTTCTGTCAGAGCAATCAGCCTAGAAAGTAATACTTCATATTAAAAACAATGCATTTTTCTGTGGGTGAGAAAAATCTGTCTCAACACTTATTTGTCCCCCTTTCCAAATTCTATTGCTCTAGCTTGCCATCAAGCCAAAATTAAGACAGCTAACATGCACCGAGTTGACTTTTGTATAAAAACTAAATTCATTAGCAAATATGAAATACATTATTAACTTAATTTTGAGTTGGCATCAATTAATAAAACTTAACTTGCTGTACAGTATGAAAGTCCGAAAAATTATTTGCAGTAGTTCCTGGCAGTATGGCAAAGCATGCAACATGGAATAGTTCTGCATTCTCTGTCCACTCTCTTTGGGGAGATGCACAAAACAAGTGATACTTGGATGTTGGCTCCTTTAATAGGTTAAAGTCCAATTCAGTGCCAGGTAGTCCTGGTTAAATGCTCCTGTCCGGCACACTCCACTTTTCTTTGCCAAGAACTAAACTACTTTTTGGGTTTGCCAGTCCTAGAGTTGGCAAGATGCAAAGTCTCAGTCATTGGTTCCTTCTCCAGAGTGTAGAAAGCCATGTCAGTCCTTCAACGGTGCCCATTCAGCACCTGTCAGCAAACAGTAAGTATGACTGGAACAAGAAGATAAAATCTGAAAATCTGAAGACTCTGGCTGACTCCAAGTCTGACTCTGCTGGACTACTCCAAAGTCTGACTGAGGTGAATGTTTTAGGGTGTCTGCCCCAAAATGACTGGAACTCGAAATGAATGCAAGTTCAGTTCCACTGGAGTATATATCTTTGCAGGTTCAGAGAAAGCTCGACATTTCCTTTGTTCTTTTCCTGCAGCTGATGAAGTCCCGACTTTGCCTTAGCTGTTTATTTTACCACAGTACATTATCTCTTTGAAAAGCAACACAATTTGAAAAAGGAGGTGTTAAGGCTCAGCCATAATAAAATAAACTTCAGCCACTGGCAGATTAAAATATAATTTATTAAAAGAAATACACATGTGGGAGACAGTACTCAGAAAGGCATTTCTCCGCAAACAAAATAATTCATAATCTTTTATAGGAAAACTTTAACAAAGTAGCAAACTTTATCAATCATACCACTGCTAGCATCCAACAGAAAAAGGCTAACTAATACAGTTCATAATACAGACCATTACTAAATATCTAATAGAAATACATCAAGTTCAGTAAAAACAGATTTGCAACTTCTTATCTACATTTCTAGCTTAATATGGAATAAGTTTCTTTTTACCATGTGATTTAGAAAGAATGCTACCTCAGGCTTAGGAAATGAAACATGCTTCACTTTTCTATGTTTCTGCTTATGCTGTTGCAACACATACCCTAACGTTTTAGGACATGCATACACTAATCTTCTAGAACACGTGCAATTTCATTTTAACCCTTTAGAGAGGGAATCACAGAGATCACTTTCATTACATCCAGTGAGTTTATCACCCTTTTCTGACCTATTAAGAGAAGCATAGTTCCATGCATCAGCTTAGTGGTTTTATGTGTTTATTGCACCTCTTTGACTGTGCAGAAGACAGTGATACTTGATCAAGATATCAAACAGAGTTTAGCAGATAGAGGCCTTTGTTTTAAACTCACATTGCATATTTGTGTCTAGACATTCCAGAGGTCTCTTTGCTAGGAAAACAAACTTTAATTGCATGCCTTTTGTTGAAGCCAGGATGCATCTTTTAAATGCCCTATATTTTTCAGTATTATTGTTACAGGATGTGCCAGAAAAAAACAGGATTATGACACATCCATATATGAAAGCAGGATTAATAAATGCAATCAAGGCGCAATAACAAAGGCACTATCAATTCAATATAGTCAGTGACATTAACAACAATAACAGATGTAGCAATATTGCTAATGACAGCCATGTCTAACAATATCAGTCATCATCTTCTTTCGGCTGTTCCCATTAGGGGTAGCCACAGCGGATCACCTGTTTCCATTTCTTCCTGTCCTCTGCATCTTGCTCTGCCACACCAACCACCTGCATGTCCTCTCTCACCACATCCATAAACCTTATCTTAGGCCTTCCTCTTTTGCTGTTACCGGGCAGCTTCATCCTTAGCATCTTTTTCCCAATATACTCTGCATTCCTCCTCAGCACATGTCCAAACCAACATAATCTTGCCCCTCTGGCTTTGTCTCCAAACCTTCCAACCTGGGCTGACCCTCTAATATACTTATTCCTAATCCTGTCCATCCTCATCACACCAGTGCAAATCTTAACATCTTCAACTCTGCCACGTCAAGCTCTGACTCCTGCCTTTTTGTCAATGCCACTGTCTCCAACCCATATAAAATAGCTGGTCTCACTACCCTCTTGTAGACCTTCCCTTTCACTCTTACTGGTACTCATCTTTCACAAATCACTCCTGACACTCTTCTCCACCCACTCCATCCTGCCTGCACTCTCTTCTTCACATCTCTTCTACACTCACCATTACTCTGAACTGTTGATCCCAAGTATTTAAGCTCATCCACCTTTGCGACCTCTACTCCCTGCATCTTCACCATTCTTCTATCCTCCGTCTCATTCACACACATATATTGTCTTAGTCCTGCTGACCTTCATTCCTTTTCTCTCTAGAGCATATCTCCACTTCTCCAGGGTCTCCTCCACCTGTTCCCTACTCTCACTACAGATCACAATGTCATCTGCAAACATCATAGTCCACGGGGACTCCTGTCTGATCTCGTCTGTCAACTTGTCCATCACCATTGCAAATAAGAAAGGGCTCAGAGCTGATCCTTGATGTAATCCCACCTCCACCTTAAACACATCCATCACTCCCACCGCAGACCTCACTGCTGTCACACTACGCTTGTACATATCCTGTACCACTCTTACATACTTCTCTGACACTCCCTACTTCCTCATACAATACCACAACTCCTCTCTAGGCACCCTGTCATATGCTTTCTCTAAGTCCACAAAGACACAATGCAACTCCTTCTGACCTTCTATGTACTTCTCCATCAACACTCTGAGAAAACATTGCATTTGTAGTGCTCTTTCCTGGCATTAAATCATACTGCTGATCACTAATTATCACCTCCCTTCTTAACCTAGCTTCCACTACTCTTTCCCATAACTTCATGCTGTGACTGATCAATTTAATCCCTCTGTAGTTTTTACAGCTCTGCACATCACCCTTATTCTTAAAAATCGGTACCAAAACACTTTTTCCTCCATTCCTCGGGCATGCTTTGTTTATATGAAATATTTTGCAAATGGAAATTATTTAGAGTTTTTGCAGATGACTGCATAATAATTTCAGATATCTTGAATATAGCCCTAGTGGTGATTTGGGAGGTCTTTGAATTCTTTAAGGTGAAAGCCAGCTTGAAGTTAAACTTGGCTAAGATAGTTCAGGTCAGAACAGATAGCATGTCATCACCAATAAGGGAATACTTGATAAGCAGATATATAGGAGTTAAATATTTGTGAAATGAGTTATGGGCAACATAAAAAGGAATTATTCTGATTTAACACATCAGATAACTGTACTATTGGTAAGGTAAATTTAGAAAGTATACTCATGAATGGGCTGTATTAACATAATTGAAATGATGATTTTACCTAACATACCTTATTTGTTCAGGTCCCTCCACTTACAGATAATGAAGAAAGCTTGTATCAGCTCACGTATCCCACCTGTGACCCACAGGGTGACAGGACTAACAAGAAACAGATTATAAAGGATTAGTCCAGATAAAATCACTTTAGCTAGCAGATCTAGGAAACTCTCTCTCTCTGATACCCTCCTTGTGGGAGGAATAAAGACACCTTGTTTAAGTTGCCAGTAGTTTATTCAGTTAAGCAGGTGGATGCATGAGTGTTCTTATTCTAATGGACCTAATGGGCTTAATTAGAACATACGATCATAGGAGGTTACTAGGCTATTGGCCCTGAGGCCCTTATAAGCATAGCCAAGAGTTTAGCCCATGTTTAGACAAGTCAACACCCAGAGCCCCTGTCCAGCAAGGACATTGGTGGAATCCCAGGAGTGTATTTTCTGTTTCCCATCCAGTTATCCAGGTTGTGCTTAAAAAGGGATAATGAGGTACTCTGCTAGATGTGGAGAGGGAGTCTATTCCACAGATGGGGGAATCTCTGGGACACAAATCTGTCCCACCAACAAGTACTATTGATATCACAGGCCAGGTTGAGGTCACACGTACGGGTTGCTCGAGTGGAGCTTGACATGAGATATGCAGCAGTCCCATCAAGGTGGGGTCTGAGATTGCTTTGTATGCAAGACAGAGGTCACTTTTGAGGAGTCTGTATGAAACTGAGTAGAGGGACAAGGCTTTCAGCCTATCTGTGTAGGTTAGGTGTTTGAGGACCTGGATTCTCCTGGTGAGGAACCTCTGTGGTCTCTAGCTGCTGCATGTGCTTTGTGAGGTACATGCTGAAGGGGGCATTGTACTCAATAAGTGGCCTTATAAGTGAAGAATACTGGGATTTTATGACTTTTTTGTCCCTGGATGAGATACCCTTACTTATGAGGTGGGCAATGTAGAAAGATTTCCATACAACAGAAGCAACATAGTGGTCAAAAGTCAGGTTGCTATCAACCTGGGTGCCCAAATTTCTCAATACTGATTGTGTACTTAGGACATTGTTATTAATGTGATAATATGTGGGGATGTCACTCTCCCCAAAGTGGATGATGATGCATTTTTTGGCATTCAGCTTGAGGCCATGTTTCTGGCACCAGTCATTTGTTTGTGTGAGACCCTCTTGGAGGATGTCCACATCACTTGGGGAATTGATGACTGCGCCCAGCTTACAGTCATCTGCAAACTTGGTCAGCCATAGCCCACTGGTTTTGGCCTGCACCTCAGAGAAGTATATCCCAAATAACAAAGGCCCCAAGACTGATCCCTGGGGTACGCCACTCATTACCGGTCTACTGCTTGAGGTGGCTTCCCCTATTTTGATTAGGTGGGTTCTGTCAGTGAACCAGTTTGCTACACATCTGGTAACATATGGATTGATGCCTAGTTGAGAGAGTTTATCTACTATGCCCGAGTGGGGAATAGTGTTGAATGCTTTGGCCAGGTCAAGATAGGCAGTGTGCACAGTCTTCCCCTCATCCATGGCTTTGGTGACTGTCTTAAAGAAATCGAGCAGATTTAACAGACATGACCTCTCCTTGATAAAGCCAAACTGTGTGGGGTCGAGTGTTTGGAGGTTGCCAATGTCCCTCTTAATGAGGTCCATGATAATCCACTCCATGGCCTTTCAGATCAGGCTAGTTAGGCTGATGGAGCTATAATTTCCTGTATCGGTGGATGCTCCACCTTTGTGTAAAGGGATGACAGTAGCTGTTCTCCACTTGGCTGGGACAAAGCCTGTACTCGGGCTTTGATTGAATAGGGTGCCTAATGGTGCTGCAAGTTCAGGCCTGAGTTCATGTAGGATGCAGCCTGGGATGTTATTGGGTCCCATGGAGGCTGCATTTTTTGCCTTCGAGAGGGAAGTGATGACCTGTTCCCTAGAGATAAGGGGTGGGGGCCAGGTACTGGGGATGTCCTGATTTACTGATGAGGGGGGGCAGAGAGGAGAAGTTTTCACTGAATCTGTCAGCCAGTAGATTGGCTATATCTGCAGTATTTGTGTATGTGGTATCCTTGACCACCAGTTCTGAACAGATCTGGGTGCTTCCTTTGAGATTGGGGACATATGTGAAGAAGGCCTTATGATTGTCTCTAGTAGATATGGCCACTTTGGACTCAAAGTTAGCTTTAGAGGATTTCACTAGTGCTCTTATTTGCTTGCTCAGGCTAAGGAGTGATTGCTTCCAATTGGGAACCTGCTCCTTCTTGGTCCTGGGCAGCAATTTTTTCCTTTTGTTATATAATGTATTTATTGCAGATGTCCACCAGGCAGGTTTACTCTTCCTTGCAGAGGATGATTTTGTCCTGTTAGGTATTACTGATTCCATGTATCTATATAAATGCTCATATGGTACTTTGTTGTAGATTTGAACATTGGTGCCAGTTCCTACAGTGGGGGAGGGGGCTGGGAAGCTGTTTATACCATCCCTCAAAGGGTGGTAATCAGCTTTGGAGAAGTTTGTTTGTTTGACCCCAGCTATAGGGGGGTCAGGGGAGATGGTGACTTCGTAAGTGACCACTTTATTGTTGGATCTTACCAGGGAGGATGATACCGCAGGGGTGCTGCAGTAGTTACTTATGTTGGTTAATACCAAGTCCAAGATATTATCACCTCTTGGGGAGGTATCAACTAGCTGTTCCAAGGCATTTGCATTGATAAAACCGAGGAATCTCTGGGCATTTGTGTTGTTCTGGCATGAATAGTTTTTCCAATCTATGGTTGGGTAATTAAAGTCATCCATGATTGGGGTAAAGGGTTGAATCTTTATAGATTTGAAGAGGTCCAGATAGGTGGCGTGGGTATCTTGAGTCAAATTTGGGAGCCTGTAGCTAGCTATAATTTGAATAGGGGTCCTGTTAATGGTTAACTGCACCTGGAGTGTCTCCTGTGTGTCATACTGTTTGACCAGGCTGGAGGTGTGTGTGTGCCCCTTTAATATATATATATATATATATATATATATATATATATATATATATATATATATATTGAATATATATTGAAACTCCACCTCCTTTGGCTTTGCTGCCCACATTTTGGGGTCTTAATATATGATAGGATTAGTAGCCAGGTAAGGCTGGGGTGCTCTCTGCAGCTTTGAACCAGGTTTCCTTGACTGCACAAATGTCATCATCTTCCAGGGTTAAGAATGCTTGCAATGAGTGCAGTTTCATGTTTAGACTCCTAGCGTTTAGCAGCATGACCTTTAATTTACGCTTTGTTGAGATTTTTATGATGTTAGCATTGGCCTCATGACGTTTCCTAAAAAAGGCACTATGGGGGAGGCAAGAGCCTTTGCCAGAAATCTGAAGCCCAAGTGAAACAGATGCAGTCCAACTCTAGCAAAGCATCATGGTCTGTCGATCATATCTTCCCAGGCTGTCAGGCACTGGATCCCCCTGGAATGACACCAGAAACTAAGCCAATTGTTAAAGTCAATCATTTTCTGTTTGTATTGAGGCATCATTCTGGGTGACGATAGAATGCTGCTTCAGGCTAGGTACATTCCTGCCTGGGACACATATTCAGTGAACTTAATCATGTCTCTCTTCATATAGTCCAGGAAGGTAAATCTCAAGTTGTTCACTCCAAAATGGACTATGAGTCATAACAGTACCTGTTGTTGAGAGACTTGAGTGCGTGTGTGATATGGCATATTCTGACACCTGAAAAACAATTAACCGTGACTTTCTCCTTATCCAGCCTAGTGAGAGGCACATCTGTGTTTCTTACAATGGAGTCTCTTATGACTAACATTTTGGGTTTATGGTTAGGCCTTAATAGTTATGAGACACTGGTGTGTGGACTATGCATGGTATGTGGTGTGGAGGGCAGTGGAGTTCTCATGCATTTTTGCCTCTGAGGTCTCCTTTGTTTGGGTTTGTTTTTGTTGAGAACCTCCACATATATGGGTGTTTGTTGTGTAGTTGTGGGTGGTGTTTGAGGTGTAATAATTGTGTTGACAACCTTCTCAATGCCAGATATATTGGCTTGTGAGGGAGAGACCATAGACTGAAGCTTCTTTATGTAATTGCATCTCTCACAAATTGTGTTCCTAGGTGATAGTAGTAGATGGCTGTCCGTGTACATGAGGCAGTTGTACACTGTGTCAGGATGCCCATATCAACCAGGCTGGCAGGAGAATCCATAGAAAATTGTCCATCCATATTTGTCAGAATCTGAGGGAGAGAGGCCAGGGAGAGCTAAGGGGTAGGCTTAAAGCCCAAGTGCTTAAACCAAAACTAAGAGGATTAGAATAACACAAAATTTAAACAGACTAAAAACAAGTAGTAATAAATGCAGCAGAGAAGATGCAATTGAACACTTTAGAGAACAAGTAGAAAAATCAAGATGGAGTGATGGAGTGCTAGCGTAGGAGGAGGAAACACAAATGCTGTAAAAGCAGCTGAAAAGATTTATTTTTTTTTTTAGCAAAGTGGAGAGGGAGAAAGGAGATCATTCAAGGTTAAGAAAGTAAGGGGGATAGCCTTCCCAAATGTTATCTCTCTGTATTAGGTAGAATGACCTAATGACACTGAACTGGGAGGAGTGTCTCAGATCAAATTTACACTGGGGGGTGAGACTGCAAAGCTACCAAGTATAAGAACAAGACACCGATAGGGAAGGAAGGTGGGAAACTATGCCACATCTACTAGCTACACTATTTTAGGCAGTAAACAGTACAGAAATATTTATCACAGCAGTAAAACAGCAGTGAGACACTAAATGACAGTTTTAAACAGATAAAGGAGCAAGGAGACTTCTAGAGAATGCTTTTAACTGCAAACAAATCAGTTATATGATACACTCCTTGGCAGGAAATCAGAACAAACAAATAGACGCTTAACAAATAGAGAAAATTTCCAGTTAGTACCTTTCACACAGTGAAACTAGCAAAAAAGCTTTACAAACAGTTTGACAGTAATAAGTGATTTAACATGCCTTGTAATTCAGTACTATAGTGCAGATTAGTTTATACCAATAAAATACAGTAAAAATTGTAGGCAGCAGACAATAAAAAAGTGCTATGGGTGGTTAGAATAAACAATAACTATGAAAAATAAGCAAAAAAAAAAACAGGATATTTATTGTTATATATCACAGATCAGAGTTGTGGTCAGTGCCCCTACTCTGTTCAGCTCAGTGTGAATAAACAGAATTCATCTCAAAGGCAGGACCTAAATACCAGAAGGTACAACCTGAAACAACTTAAAAAAACTCAGAAGGACCAATGAGTGCTTAATCCAAGCCTTAGAAAAGCCAACCTTTACAAGCCAGCAACCAGTCAACACAATCCTTTCATGAAGGTAAATAAAGGCTTCTGCTAATTCAAGATGGCCTGGGACATGTGCTCGGCACAAACAACTACTGCAAACAAACAAGCAGGCACAGAGGCAGCAAATCTGAGTTGGGACTATATTACAGCTACTAGTTACACTATTTTAGACAGAAAACCCTACACAAATGTTTATCATAGCAGAAAAACAGCAGTAAGACACTAAATGAAAGCTTTAAACAGATAAAGGAGCAATGAGACTCTAGAGAACGCTTTTAACTGCAAACAAGTCAGTTATATGATACACTCCTTGGCAGGAAATCAGAGCAAACAGATGCTTAACAAATAGAAAAAAAATTCCACACAGTGAAACTAGCAAAAAAAGCTTTACAAACAGTGTGACAGTTAAAGTGATTTAACATGCCCTGTAAGGCAAACAATTTCAGTACTAGAACATTTGTCACTATACACGGTGGTAACAGAAAATTTTAAAATATATTTTTTTACCATCACAATTTGGTTATTAAAATCTTAAAACCAAACCATCCGTGTTTGACTGAAGCTTAGAAAATAAAGTCTAATGCCAGCAATACCATGCATTAAACCAAGATGGACAGGAGGGAGTCACCAACATAAAACTCTGTTAAACACTTTTGTGTCTGCACAATATGGATCCTTCACTGTTTCAAGAGCATCATTGCTGAACTTACTAAAACTCTACCAAATCAAAATGTTATTGAAGTCATATCCACCAATGAGTGACCCAATCATCACACTAAAACCTGCTGATATTATTGTTGTTTGTAACCTTCTTAAAAAAAATCAGACATTTCGCTATGTGCATATATAACCTTCCTTCAAATTTCCATAAAGAGCTGTCAACAATGCATTACATAGATCAATGCTGATAAATAGAAGTATTGCTGAGGGAATGAACTCTGATGCTTGGAAAGAAGCAAAGTATTAGTTTTAAGAGCTGTGATTCAGGAAGAAGTAGAGAATTTTCACTCTATCAGCATTCTCAGCCTACTTTCAAGGACACTCAGAGGCATATACTCAGCTTTCCAGCTGACATGAAAAAGTGTCACAAATGCATCATAAATCTGAGTAGAAGATGGCACCTCAACAGCTGTAGCGAAACTAGTAGGAGATGGCATCTCTACAGTGGCAGTGAAACTAATAGAAGATGGCACCTCTACACCTTAAGCAGTGGCAGCTGGTGACTTCAAATCCAAAAGGGGCTGCAGGAGACAGTGGAATGGGTGGGGTCAATGGGAAGGGGTGTAGTCAACTAGAAAGAGGTGGGGCTATGCTCAAAACCACAAAAAATGGAGCTTTAATTAAATACGTTGCTCTGGGTGCCAAACCATTATTATTATCAGAGTCCAATCAAGACAAAATGAAGTGGAGAAGGAAAAAAATATTTTAATGCATTGGCTACATGACAGCTTACTTAATATCTAGATGGAAACAAAAAGCTTGTGAGGCATGAAAAAATAAATTACTTTTTAAATACATTACTGAAATGCCAGTCGAAATCAAGTATAAAAAAAAAAACAGCATTCAACTCAAACCACTTCTCCTTGCACTGCAGTTCTAATTATAATTTATTTTCAACTTTATAAAGTACCAAGTAACATGCTGAAAGTAGCAATTTCTGTAATACCGATTACCCCAAAAAAAGACCTGCTGCCTGACAATAACTATCTACTTGTTTCATGTGGAAAACATTATCAAAGTAAAAAATTAACAGCAAACAACAAACAAGCTCAAAATAAATTGCTTAAAGGATTACTGCACAGGTTATGGACCACACATGATAGATTGGCATTCTGTTTAGTTTATGGGTAAAGGCTGCAAAGATGACTGCAAGTCTCCAACAAATGTAATGAGCTTCTGAAAAATACTGTAATCCTGTCCTTTATTACAAATATTGTCATATGCATTTCAATACCTAAGGCTTATACGTTATCTAGTTATGTAAATATTCTCTGCATGGCAACAACAAAAAGGCTTTCAATGTTGATAATTCCTTAACAGTATGCTTATTAAAGTTTACTTGCATCTTTCAATTTCAGACAAGCTTACTTGATGGTCATTAAAGCATTGATACTTAAACACAGAGTAACAGCCACTGCAATAACATGCATTTTCTGAATAATAAGGAGCATAAATCAACAGTATAAAAATATGACAGAAAACCAGAACATTCTACAAAATCAAGGGCAGATGAAAAGCCACTGGAGTACTTGAGTCTACCTTAGATGGAGGGATACTTTGCACACTTACACTGCATAACTGCTCCTTGCCTTCCTTGGACAAATCCAGAGTTACTACATGGGGGAGTGGGGTACAACAAGTATGTCACAATTTGAAATGTCGCTGGCTGATGGTGATGGCCCTGATACATTTGTCATACCTCTCAGTCTCAGAGCAAGAAATCTGGACAAATCCATAAATAGAAGTGGGACAAAGACCAAAAATAAGGACAATTTTTAAATATTGCTCTTATAAACTTAGAAAGATAATAAAATAGTAGGTTTTGCATTTGTATGAATTTTCTGAAGGGTATGAAATCTGAAACTCAAATGTCTTTCATTATTTTCTAACTTCAGTCTTTAATGAATTGCCACTAATTTGCCAGAAAACCACAATTTTATGAAAAACGGACCAGAAATGTGATGCAAAAATATAAAATAGCCACACAATACAGCTGGGAACCTGTCAAAGAAGGGACACTTTTTTAATATTAGTACTGTTAAGTTGATCAGCTGACAAAATAAGAAAATCTGCATGCATTTCTAAAATAAAAGTAATCTGCAACTCTGATCATTGCAATTATTTATTAATCCACATTTATTCCAAAATTGCCATTTTGCGGAGGGATTATTAGGGGAGAGCCACATTTTCAGCCAAAATCAAGGACAGTTGAGAGGTTTGGATATACCTAATTCTATAAAGCGATTTATGTGTGCATACCTCTCAAACTCAATGCAGAAAATCTGGACAAGGCCAAATATATTGTGGGAACAAACAAACAGTACTAAAATTGCTCTTGTATAAACTTACACAGTTGATAGAATAACTGGTCTTGCTTTAGCATGCATTTTTCTGAAGGATATGAAGTCTGAAACTCAATGTCTGTCATTTTTAAGTGACTTCATTACTAAATGATTTGCTAGAAAACCACAAATTATATGAGGAACAAACCAAAAATAAGAAGCAAAAATCTATTCATTCTGCGAAAATCTGGACTGTTGAGAGGTATAGTTCAGTCTGGAGAATTGTGCGGCAGAAATCCTACTCGACAGACTTAGCTCTCTAGGTGTGGACAATAAGTACCCCCAAAAAAAAACGAAGATCTAAGAGAAGTGATTGCTTCAATCTGGCTTCATCACTTTCAGTAGCATTCAGACTCAATCAGTGAAAATATTCAGTAAAAAAAAAGTTTGTGCTTGTAGACAGTTGATTTAACTGGTTCCTAATCAAACACATCCAACCAAAAACTGGGAGGGGGTAACCCTGAGCTGATCAGATAATCAATAAACACCTTCCTGACTACATTAAATTATATTCCTTGTATTATACAGTACAGTTGTTAGAAGCCATTATAATTTATTTGTTTTGAACATTTTTCCAGTAAACAATTAAACAAAATGCATACACCAATAATGACAAAACTGCCCAATTCAGAACATTTCCATCATAAAGTCTATTCACACTTCTACAATCCACTAGTATCAGTGTATATGCACAATCTCTGCAGAATTAAAAGTCATCTAAATAATTCCACATCAATGAGATCTGTAACTAATGAAGAGGTTGCTTCTAGCAAACAACTTTATATTTCATTGTTTCATCTACAAATAAAGTGCCTGTTGTCCTTGAATTTGTAGAGTATTTAAATAATGTTAATACATATTTGAAGTTTACTCACCAGTATGATGATAAAATAATTCATTTTTTGGATATAACTATATAAACAGAACAATAAGTTAACTTCAAAAATTTATTAAAAAAAAGTTAGAATATGTATCTACATTATTCAAGCATGCACCTTAAGAAAACAAAAATGAATATAATAAAAGGGCAGTTAAACAGGATAAGTAGACTAACCAAAACAGATGAGGATTCTTCAGTGGAAGCAAAACATTTCTGTGATAAAATTGGAGTAAGGGAATACCCAGTTCAAGAAGTGAAGAATTTATTAGAAGTACCAGTAGATCAAAGAAAACAGAATGACATCATAGATGATGGTAAAATAGATATGTTAAATATAAGACATCAATGGCAGCACACAATAGTGTAAATTCTCAAGCCATTAAATGTTATTAGGAATAATTGGGGACTTTTTAAATCAAATAGTGGGCTTATTAACACGATAGGAGAAGCTCCTTATTTTCCGTGTACAACAAAGCAAAACAAGTGGTACGCCAGGCAGAGGAAATAATAATCCAAACGAACAGGTTTACTTCACGATTTAATGGTTCAGAACAGAGTAAGCGCTTTCACGTTGGTCAACAACGCTTCATCAGACTTCAACAGCTAAAGACATTTCCCAACATTTAAATAATGGTTTCAATTATCATTAATTAACCACTCAACGCTTAAAACATTTAAAGATGCCATGAAGTAAAATTTGACGTATAATGCAAACTCCATATGACAAAATACAATGCAATATAAAAAATATATATGAAATATATATAATATATATGATATAATAATGACATATATATATATAACAGCATGTGAACAACAATGGTTAATCATATTCTAAACTTATCATAAGAATAAAATTTCTTTATACATATAAAAATTCTTATGTTCTTGAATGTAAAAAATGGTGAAAATAAAAAATAAAAAACCAAGAGAATATATTACAAAACATATGAAGTCTAGTTATTATGTAAACTTATTCAATGATTGTAAGGACGTGCTAAGAGAAATGGCTTGAGTGACACTTTGTCATTCAAGTCATAATCTTGATGTGCCTGTAATCTGATGATCCACCTATTTTCTAATTCCTCTGTTCGATTCTTGATGATCCCTAATCTACATGTCTTCTGAACTAATTGTAAAACTCTAAATCTAAACTGGTGTCTAAGACCTTTATCTAAAACATGCTTAGCAAGGGCATTGTTAGTATTTACTTTGCTGATAGCATAAAGGTGTTCCCTAATTCATTCTCGCAGACTCCTATTGGTCATGCCCACATAGAAACACCTGTAGATCTGGCATTCTGCCAAATATACGAGGTCTCGAGATCTTAGCTTCCGTTTAGTGCCGAGAGGTTTACGCTTGCTCAAGATGCCAACCTTCGGCAACACCTATCCTGAGTCGTTGTCGAAATGGCAAAAACTCAATCTAGATACTAGTTTTTGTTACATCAAGTTACTTATTGAACAGTATTCTGAGATTGAGAAAATGTTAATGATCGATATAGAACAGATGGAGAAAGAGTTAAAGTGTATGCTTACTTCGAGTGAACTTGAAATTGTGTATAGTGACTTACGCACAATGATATCTACTCTTGATGTGAAAGCGTTGCAGGACAAGAAAAAGAAACTTGAACGTGACTATCTGGATTTCCAGAATAGTCACATCTTTTCATGGCCAAGACAAAAGTTTTTTAACAACAATCCAAAGTGTGCATATGATTCTAAAACTACCGATAATGCTAAGGGGGTTTGTCCTCCACAGGCAATCATAGCGTCCGTGACGTCAACAAGTAGAGTAACGTCTGACATAGTTACCACCATGCTGGGAAATGTCTTTAGCTGTTGAAGTCTGATGAAGCGTTGTTGACCAACGTGAAAGCGCTTACTCTGTTCTGAACCATTAAATCGTGAAGTAAACCTGTTTGTTTGGATTATTATTTCCTCTGCCTGGTGTACCACTTGTTTTGCTTTGTTGTACACGGATCTTTCTACACTGTGAGTACCTTATTCAGTGGCTGGTTTTGACATTTCTCTGAAAGCTCCTTATTTTGTTCAAAAGAAGGCAAAAAGCTTTAAAAATTATTTCCAAGGAAAATTGAATAAAACTAAAAATGTGGGATATAAGAAAGGAATGGTGAAATGTTATAATTGTAATATGTGCAATTTTTTTATATACTGAAGAAAGTGAGTTAGAGGTGGGGGCAGTAAAGTTCATATACCAGGAATTTTTTGTTGTAGATCTAAGGATGTTATTTATCTCATTATATGTTTAGAGTGTAAATCCTTTTATGTAGGGCGAACTACTCATGAGCTTAACAGAAGGATTTACAAACATAAGTATGCAATACAAAATGGTGATGAGAAAAATGATATGAGCAAACATTACAAGCAAAAATGTTGTAAGATAAATTATAAGTTCATAGCCTTGGAGATTTTGCCTAACATCCAAAGTATAATAAATATAGAAGAAGAACTAGGATGGCTTGAGTATTGTTGGCAAGTCAAATTGAACACCTGTTTCCCACCAGGACTAAATAATAGAGAAGAGTTTATTATGTATTAAAAAGAAAGGGGTTGAAACATTAATTATTTTGTGAGCTCTTTAACTATTATTTGATTTTTTTTAGAAAGTGTTCAAAAGTTTTTAAATGTATTCCATAGTAGTTATATGTATTTCTTTAAGAAAGTAAACAATGATGTCATATCTTTAATTGTTGTTGTGACAATTTTTGAATGTTTTAAAAAGGTGGAGAGTGGTTTGAACCTCTGTCTAAAGAAGTCTCCAAGTTCTTTTGACTGAGACGAAAGCGTTAACTGGAAGTTTATTTTGTACCTGTGGAATAAAGTGTTTTTGGTATCCAGATTCTGCATCTTTTCGTGTGTTGTGTAAACTTAAAAAATTGCTAGAATAAAAGGTTTTATGTTACCATGTATTTTCTGAAGAATAGGAAGTCTGAAATTCAAATGCCTGTCATTATTTAGTGAATTAAATTCTTCACTAATTACAAAAATCCGGGAAACCACAGATTTTATGAGGAACAGAACAAAACAAAAATATGAGGCAAAAATCGGAACAGTTTTCACAAGTGGTGGTGGGTAGGGAATTCAGGCTCTTGCTACCAGTACATAAGGAACAGGATCTGAGCCTGAGTAACTCTATCCACCAGGTATATTTAACTGAGGCATTTCACACACACACACACACACACACACACACACACACACACACACACACACACACACACACGCGCGCGCGCATACATTTGCAGTCAGAGCACCAGTACCTGTATATTCCCTTTCCCTTGCAGCAGCTTCTGAACCCAATTCCCTTGAGGCTAGAGCACCAAATATAAATTCCCTTTGCGGGAGCCAATCAGTTGCTATCCAGCCACGTACATGACTGCAGAGATTACAGTCCGATCTCCTTCCAGTCTATGCAGCTACAAAGTGCATAGACTTCTGGCTATCTGTACACTGATGCCTTCTCGTCGTAATCCGGGCTGGTTAAACAGCAGTCAGGATAGGAACTCACTGAGCATGCATGCGCAGTTCCGGGATTCACAGCTAATTATTTTATAATTCTGTTTTCTTTCATTTTACTGCTGAAGGAGGCTGCAGTCCAGTATCAAGAGCCGCCCCTGATCTTAAGTGAAACTATTAGGAGATGGCATCTCTACAGCTGCAGTGAGACTAGTGGGAGATGGCATTTCTGCAGCTGCTGTGAGATTAGTAGAACATGGCATCTCTAGAGCTGTAGTGACACTAGTAGGAGATAGTACCTCTACAGCTGTAGTGAGATGAGTAGGAGATGATACCTCGACAGCTGTAGTGAAAGTAGTAGGAGAAGGCATCTCTACAGCTGTAGTGAGACTAGTAGGAGATAGCATCTCTACAGCTGTAGTGAGACTAGTAGGACATGGTACCTCTACATGTCTAGTGAGACTAGTAGGAGATGGTACCTTTACAGCTGTAGTGAGATTAGTAGGAGATGGTATCTCTACAGCTGTAGTGAGACTAGTAGGAGATGATACCTCTACAGCTGTAGTGAGACTAGAAGGAGATGGTACCTCTAATGCTGTAGTGAGACTAGTAGGACATGGTACCTCTAAAGCTGTAGTGAGATTAGTAGGAGATAGTACCTCTACAGCTGAAGTGAACCTACTAGGAGATGGTACCTCTACAGCTGTAGTGAGACCAGAAGGATATGGCATCTCTACAGCTGTAGTGAGACTAGTAGGAGAAGGTACCTCTACAGCTGTAGTGAGACTAGTAGGAGATGGTACCTCTAAAGCTGTAGTGAGACTAGTAGGAGACGGTACCTCTACAGCTGTAGTGAGACTAGAAGGATACGGCATCTCTACAGCTGTAGGGAGACCAGTAGGAGATGGTACCTCTACCATTGTAGTGAGAATAGTAGAAGATGTTACCTCTACAGCTATAGTGACATTAGTAGGAGATGGGGCTACTACAGCTGTAGTGAGACTAATAGGAGCTGATACCTCTACAGCTATAGTGAGAATAGTTGGAGATGGTACCTCTGCAGTTGTAGTGAGACTAGTGGGAGATGGCAGCTCTACAGTTGTAGTGAGACTAGTGGGAGATGGTACCTTTACAGCTGTAGTGAGACTCGTGGGACATGGTGCCATTACAGCTGCAGTGACACTAGTAGGAAATTATACCTCTACAGTACCACTAAAGATGTAGTGAGACTACTAGGAGATGGCATCTGTACAGCTGTAGTGAGACTAGTAGGAAATGGTACCTCTACAGCTGTAGTGAGACTAGTAGGACATGGTACCTCTACATGTCTAGTGAGACTAGTAGGCAATGGTATGTTTACAGCTGTAGTGAGATTAGTAGGAGATGGTATCTCTACAGCTGTAGTGAGACTAGTAGGACATGGTACCTCTAAAGCTGTAGCGAGACTAGTAGGAGATGGTACCTCTACAGCTATAGTGACACTAGTAGAAGATGGTACCTCTACAGCTGTAGTGAGACTAGTAGGAGATGGCATCTCTAGAGCTGTACTGACACTAGTAGGAGATGGTACCTCTACAGCTGTAGTGAGATTAGTAGGAGATGGTACGTCTACAGCTGTATTGAGACTAGTAGGAGATGATACCTCTATATTTGTAGTGAGACTAGTAGGAAATAGCATCTATACAGCTGTAGTGAGACTAGTAGGAGATGATACCTCTACAGCTATAGTGACATTTGTAGGAGATGGGGCCTCTATATCTGTAGTGAGACTAGTAGGAGATGATACCTCAACAGCTGCAGTGAGACTTTTGGGAGATGATTCCTCTAAAGCTGTAGTGAGACTAGTAGGAGATGGTACCTCTACAGCTATAGTTAGACGAGTGGGAGATGGTACCTCTTCACCCGTAGGATACTAGTGGGAGATGGTACCTCTACATCTATAGTTAAACTATTAGGAGATGATACCTCAACAGCTGTAGTGAGACTAGTGGGAGATGGTACCTTTACAGCTGTAGTGGGACTAGTGGGAGATGGTACCTCTACAGTTGTAGTGAAATTAGCAGAAGATAGTGAGACTATTAGGAGATAGTACCTCTACAGTTGTTGTGAGACTAGTAAAAGATTACATCTCTAGAGCTGTAGTGGTACTAATAGGAGATGGTACCTCTACACCTGTAGTGAGACTGGTAGGAGATGGCATCTCTAGAGCTATAGTGACACTAGTAGGAGATGGTACCTCTACAGCTATAGTGACACTAGTAGGAGATGGCAACTCTACAGCTGTAGTGAGATTAGTAGGAAATGTTACTTCTAAAGCTGTAGTGAGACTAGTAGGAGATGGTACCTTTACAGCTGTAGTGAGACTAATTGAGTATATTGCCACCAATTAGACAAGGGATGACATGCAGCAGCAGTTTCTTTTATGATACCCGTAAGCCTTTGATCTTGAAGCCTATCCCATCGTACTCCATTTCATCATAATGCTCAATCTCTGAGATGGATTTCTGATTAACTTTCTTATTGAAAAATAGCCATTTTCTAACAAAAGTTTCTCCCTTTGTTCTAAAGTAGACTGGCATGGGATTTCCTCAGTCATCCATATCAGGTCCATTTGTATTTTCAATTTACACCAACAAGATGCACCATTACACAAACAAAACTAAGCCTATACAATTGTTAATCATGCTACCATTGTGCATAGTGCAGATATACAGATCAAATTGATGATTACAGATGCAATAATTTTATTCCACAAAACTTCAAAAAATTACTGAGGCTCATACTAAATGAAAAGAAAAGAAAGCAAAAATCATTTACTTTGTCAGACATAGACCTTCACTCATTGCCATGCCAAGTATTTCTCACAAGAACATTAGCAATTCTAGTCACAAAAAACAGGGAAAAAAAGCTATATGTGCGTAAGAGTCTACATTCACAAGGGTCTTTCATTTAAAGATCATGTATGTGGCCTGTCTAGCAAAACAAACCATTTCCAACAATGCAGCATTTCTCCATGGTCAATGTAAAACTTGTCCTATGTCAATCTCCAGTTCTACTGAAATTTCTATAGGAGATGGTACCTCTTAGTCATTTGCTCTATGTCAGTCTCCAATTTTACCAAAATCATTAGTTTTCATTGGTCAGTGGCTATAGTTTAACACATACAAAAGGTTTTGCATAGAAGTTTTTATAATATAAAATAATTTTGTTGTGTTTGGGGAGACAAGACCTTGATTGCTTAGTCTCCCATGTATGTGTGTTTTTACAAATAAATCGATTGCTCTACTCTATTAAACTGTGTTGCATGGACTTATTTTTGACCATAACACTTTAGTGCCAACAACTCTCTGATTTCAAGTCGTTTGTGAGTTGGTGCAGGAGAAATTACCTTTTAGGCCCATTCTTGACAGGTTTTCTCTCTAGTGTATTTCAGCAGAGTTTGATTCTCTGCACGTAAGCCTTTTGTTATACAGTTTTTTAGGAGTTTAGGGATTCTGTATAAGAGCTGGTTAAATTGCATAAGAGTGGGTTAAAATTGAGTGAGAGTGGGTTGCACTGTATATATTCTCTTTGAAAGCTGCTGTTAAACACAAAAAGATATATTTCCATATGAGAGTGAGTTTGATCACAAATATGTCTGTGAGTGGTTTTAATTATAGTTGCATATCATTATATATTGCATACTGTATGAATATGAGTGACTAATATTACCATTTCATTGAAATTAGAATGAGTGTGAGTGTAGGTGCATTAAAAGATCCAGAGTTTGGGACTCTAGGATAGAAGTATTTTTAATAAATATGGAAGAGAGCTGTAATCATTTGATAAAGTGGTCTGAGCTCAATAAAAATGATAGTGCACTGCAGTTTCCTGAGGGTAGAAGTTTTCATAAGGCTATTATAGACAATCTTAAACAGAAACAAAAAGAAAAAAACATATCGGCCTCTTGTTGGTCAGCTTTTAATGACTGCAAGAAGAATCTAAAAATAAAGAAAAAGAATTTGTAGTTAATCTAAAGAATAATTCTGCTAGATTGACAACACAGCTGCAGGCACCTAAAAAAAGAGTAAATACATTACAGAAATGTGTAGAGGACACATTTCATGGTACCTGGGGACTTTACCCTTTAAAACAACTAGAAACATTGAAAATAACTCAACCTTATTTTTTGGAGGACAACTGGCCCTTGATTCCTTCAGCTCCTCCTCTTACAAACATGTCACTTCCTCTAAAGCAGCTATCCCACCCTCTCCAGGTGAGCAGATATGAAAATTGTTTGAAGATAGCCCCTCTACAATTGCCCCGATACTCCTCCAGTCATTTCCAGAACTTCTGCGCACCCTAAAGGATCAGTTTACAACACTAGATTCTGGCAGCAGTGACAGCAACATGCTGTTTCACATTCTGATCAATACAATAGTGAATAAGGGTAGACAGTTATACCCGAATCACAAGCATCCATCTGGAGCAAAACATATAGACAAATTTATAGGTTCATAGACTCATAGGAAATTACTAGGCTAATGACCAATAGGGACCTTACAAGCTTTTCTGTGCACCCCAAACCCATTGAGATCCTGAGTATCATGGGCATCTATACGGGGTTAGTAGGGAGGTAACAAAGGGATTTTTGGGGGATTAGTTATGATAATATTTTTCTTATTGATGGTCTCTATCCATAAGGAACATGGGGGCCTTTACCGGAGGTAAATTTATGATTTCCCGTTCATCTGACAAGGTTTTGTTTGAACAGGGTTAGCGATGTACTCTGTTTTAAATGGATGGGGAGCTTATTTCATAGTAAAGAGATTGGGAGGTTGGTGTGAGTTTAGTAGGTTGTTGTAATGGTTAAGGTGTTTACCTCACAAACGCAAAGTCCAAGGTTTGTTTCTCATGAAAGGGGTCTTGCTAGGCTTAAAATGGCCTACAAAGGCAGTTAGCCAAGTATTTGCCTATGAACCTTTGGGACACATATGTCTCACCAGGACATTCTGTTTATTTCACAAGCAAAGGTCAGATCCCTAGTTCTAGTCCTTCTGGTGTTGTTTGTTTTGCACATGTGCAACAGATCCATCAGGACTGGGTCTGAGGAAAACTTGAAAGCCAGGCAATGATCCCATCACAGTAGCCTGTAGGAGACTGAATATAGAGACAGAACCTTTAGGCAATCAGTGTAGGACAGGGTATTCATGCCATGAATTCTCCTGGTGAGAAAATGTTGTGGGCATTCCAGCTTTTGTAAGTGTCTAGTTAGGTACATGCCAAAGTAGGCATTGTACTGAATGACAGGTCTGAAAACAACTGATTATGGTGGTACTATAACTTCTTTGGACCCGGATGCCATACCCTTACCTATAAGTTGAGTGATATAGAATAATTTTATTACTGTGTTAGCTAATGTTGGTCAAAGGCCAGATTGCTGTCTACATATGTTCCCAGATCCCTCATTACTGGGCCAAGTCTTAGGGATGATTTGTCAATGGAGTAATTAATTTGGGTTGACAGTTTCCCAAAAGGTAATGTAATGCATTTTTGAAATTGAGTTTTAATCCATGGCTTTGGCACCAGTCATTTGTCTGTATTAACCCCTCTTGCAAGATGTTCATGTCTTCAGTTAATCTATAATAGCTCTCAGTTTACAGTCATCTTTGAACTTGGTGAACCAGAGGCCTTGAATGTTAACCCTGACTTAAGAGAAGTGGATGCCAAATAGGAGTGATCCCACCACAGAGCCCTGGGATACTCTGCTGGTGAAAAGTCTCTTGGTGGAAGTGGCCTTACCAATCCTGACTTTTGGTTCTTGTCTGTGAGCCAGCAAGGAATCCAGTGAGTTATGTAGGGATATATGCATAGCTCAGAGAGCTTCTCAACAATGCCTGAGTGAGGTATTGTATTGAATGCCTTGGTAAGGTCAAGATATGCAGTTTGCACTGTTTTACTCTCATCTATTGCCTTGGTGACCCTCTCAAAGAATTCTGTCAGGCTAAGTAGGCTTGACCTTCCCCTAACAAAATCAGACTCAAATGAGTCCAGTGTCTGTAGGTTGCCAATGCACTTGTTTATCATTTCCATGGTAATTCATTTCATGGCTTTGCATATTAGCCTGATTAAACTGATGGGTCTGTAGTTCCCTGGGTTGGTTGATGGTTCTCCCTCATGGAGAGAAATGATTGTTGCAGTCCTCTACTCACTTGGAATGTAGCCTGTTTCAAGACAGTAGTTGAGTGTCTCAAGTGGCCATGACAGGTCATGTTTCAGACTGTTCAGGAGGCAACCGGGGATCTTTTCAGGACATACAGAGGCAGTTTTCTTGGCTTTGTTCCTGCTAATAGTTGAGGGAAAGTATGTTGGCGTGGATTTCACCTGTAGGAGCTGAGGGGAGTGGGGGTGAAGTTTGAGCTGAATTTATCAGCCAGTAGATTTACTAAACAACACTGATCAGTGAAGGTTATACCATTCACCTCCATTTCACCACTGCTATGCATTACCTTTAAGGTTCTGGACATTGCTGAAGGAGGTCTTATGATTGTCCTTACACTGCAAGGCTATCCTGACCTTATAGTTATCCTCGATGGACTTAATTAGATCTCTAAGTTTCTTTTTTAATTGTATTACAGTGCACTTATCTTTAAGGGAGTTGCTCTTCCTGATTTTGGCCATGAATTTTTTTCTTTTATTATATTCCCTATTTAGATGAGAATTCCACCAGCAGGGATTGTTTTTAGTGTTTGGTTTGAGTTTACTTCTTGTAGGCACAGCAGCCTCTATGCAGCCATTCACACGACTGCATGGGGCCTCTGCGAATAATTCTGCATAGATAGCAGAATGGTCTCAGGGGTTGGGGAGCCTTGAATTTTGACCAGCTGTCACTTAATAAGATGTAGTCTGCCTTAGAATAGTTTCTGTTACTGATTTAGCTGGGTTTTCTGGGTTGATTTTTACTTCCAAGGGGACAGCTTTGCGATTCAACCTTGCTAGTTCATAGGTTCATAGGTTCAAAGGTGTGTACTAGGTTAATGGCCCTGGAGTCTTTACAAACCTAGACCATAGAAGTGCCCTGGCATTGTGCTGCTTGGTAGTTCCCAGTGCCTCTATCAAGTAGAGCCACTGGGGTGAACTTTCTATTACCCATCCACTCATCAAAATTTCTCTTGAAGAGGGACAGCGAGGTGCTCTGTTTGACATATATGGGAAGTCTATTCCAGAGCATGGGCAGTCTCTGGGTGAGGAACCTGCCCCTCCAGCATGTTCTGTTGATTGCGGTAATGAGGTTGAGATCTCTGGAGTGTTTGGTGTGGAGGGATTGGCATTTTTTTAGATGTTGCATTTCTAACAGAGCTGGTTCAGACATGGCTTTGTAAGTCTAACAGAGCTGGGTCAGATATGGCTTTGTAAGTCAAGCAGAGGTCACCTGTAACTAGGAGATATGCGACAGAGAATAGCTAGAGTCTTTTGAGTCTGTCCATGTAGGACATGTGCTTAATGCCTTGGGTCCTCTCTGTGAGGCACTTCTGTGGCCTCTCCAGCTGTTGCAGATGTCTAGTGAGGTACATGCCAAATGGGGCATTATACTCAATGATTGTTCTAATGAGGGAAGAGTAGAGAGAGATGATGACCTCTTTCTTCCTGGATGCAAAACCCTTGGTAATGAGGACTCCACTCGTGACTGGTCAGCAGTCTGACTTGGAGTCTGCTACTTTCACACTGTATGTTCTATCTGTGAGCCAGTTTGCAACCCACCTAGTAATACAGGGGCTGATGCCTAGTTTGGTGAGTTTATCAATAATTCCTGAGTGAGGAATGGTATCAAAGACCTTGGCCAGATTGAGATAGGCTGTATGCAGCCTTACCTTCATCCACAGCCCTGGTGACCGACTCAAAGAAGTCAACCAGGTTGAGCAGGTATGATCTCCCTTTCACAAAGCCAAATTGAGTGGGATCTAGAGTCTGGAGATTCACTGTATCCTTGTTAATTAGGTCCATGATGATGCATTCCATAGCCTTACATATCAGACTCGTCAGGCTAATGGGGTAATAATTAACAGGGTCTGAAATTGCTCCCCCTTTATGGAGAAGGATGACTGTAGCAGTGTGCCATTCTGTAGGGACAAAGTCTGAGTTGAGGCTGTGACTGAACAGAGCACACATATGTGGTGCCAGTTTGCTTTATAGTTCATGTAGAACACAGCCAGGGATATTATCTGGTCCCATGGAAGCTGTATTCTTGGCCTTGGACAATGCATCTTTAACCTTTGCTGCAGTAATGCTGAGTGCCTGGCATTCTTCTGGTATTGTGATTAGTCCTTTATGGGGCAGAGAGGGGTAAAGTTGGCACTGAATCTGTCGGCCAGTATGTTGGCTCAGTATAGGAGCTACCATTGTGCAGTAACTCAGAGCAAATCTGGGTATTGCCATGGAGGTTTTTGATATAACTATAGGAGACTTTGTGATTGATTAGTGTCTGCCACAATTCTGCCTTCATAGCTAGCTTTGGAGGAATTGATGAGGGATTTCAACTTTTTGTTGAGGCTAATAAGGGAGATTTTCCAGTCTTGGGACTTCACCTTCTTCTGCAATAGTTTCTTCCTTCTGTTGTAGAATTTATTAATGGCAGGGAACCACCAGATTGGCTTCCCTTTTTTGGAGGAGTGCATCTTGGTTCTGTTGGGTATGGCTAGTTCCATGCATTTATGTGCATGTTTGTACAGTGCATTGGTGTATGATTCAGCAGTCATGCAGCTATTTTCCATTGGCATAGGGAACGTGAAGTTAGACAGCTCTGTTTTTAGGAGCCTAAAGTCAGCTTTGGAGAAGTTTTTCAAGGTGGTTACATTTGCGGGGGGGGGGGGGTGAGATATGGATTTCCATAGTGATTACTTTATGGTCGAATCTGACCAGGGAAGGATTGACTATTGGTGTAGAGCAATGGTTACCCATGTTAGTAATAACCAGGTCAAGGATGTTGCTTCCTCTAGTGGGGGTCAGAATGAGCTGGTCAAGGGCATTGGAATTGATATATTCCAGGAAACATTGGGCCAGGGTATTGGTGCTTGAGTGGTTTTCCCAGTTGATGGAGGGGTAGTTGAAGTCTCCTAGTATGAGAGTGTTGGGTTGGACCTTGATAGATTCCAGGGTGCGTAGGAGTGCGGAGTGAGTCTAGGGACATGGTTGGGGGCCTATAGCAGGCTATGACCTGGATTTCAATCTTACCCAATGTTAGTTGTACTTGAAGTATCTCAGATGCGTTATGCTGGGCTACTAGTCTGAAGGTGTGCATATCCTTTATGAATATGGAGACACCACCTTTTTGGAGCTTCTGTCCATGTTTTGGAGACAAAAGGTGTCAAATGAGTTGTAGCCTAGTAGTGCATGGGTGCTTTCTGCCTCTTTAAACCAGGTCTCTGTTACAGCACAAATGTTGATGTTCTCCATTTTGAGGAGTGCTTCGAGTGAGTGCATCTTGAGATTTAGACTTCTAGCATTGAGCAGTATGACCTTCAGATTGCATTTATTTATAGCTGTTATGGTGGTAATTTGGTCTTTGGAACACCACCTAAAAAGGCACTATAGGGGTGGCAAGGGCCTTAGCCAGTACCCAGAAATGCAGGGATGACAGATGCAGGCCATCTCTGGCAATGCATCGAGGTCTGTCAGTCATGTCATCCCAAGCAGACAAATACTGGATCCCCTTAGAAAGACACCAGAAACTTAGCCAATTGTTGAAGTCAATCATTCTTTGTTTGCACTGAGGTATCATTCTGAGTGATGGTAGGATACTGCTCAGGGCTAGGGTCATACCTCCCTGGGCCACATAATCTGAGAGCTCCACCATGTCACTTTTCATGTAGTCCAGGGAGGTGTATCTCAGGTCATTCACACCCACATGGACAATGACACAGTCATACTTGTACTTGTTGTGAAGTGACCTGAGTGCATGTGTTATGTGTCAGATTCTGGCACCTGAAAGACAGTTGACTGTTACCCTTTCCTTATTCAACCTAGTGAGTGGGATATCTGTGTGCTTCACTATTGAGTCTCCTATGATTAGTGTATTGGGCAAGGTGTTTAGCCTTAGGGGCTTAGGTTGAGGGGCACTCTGTGGAGGTGAGCTATGTATCCTGTGGTTTGTGCTGTGTTGTGCTGGCCAAGTAAATTTCTGTCTTGGAGGTCTCTTCTGTTTGGGTA
Organism: Protopterus annectens; assembly: GCF_019279795.1. Taxonomy (NCBI): domain Eukaryota; kingdom Metazoa; phylum Chordata; order Ceratodontiformes; family Protopteridae; genus Protopterus; species Protopterus annectens. Next base: position 1,931,508,634 of record NC_056725.1, on the reverse strand, counting down.
AATTTATATTGAGAGCCTCCTTGAAGGTGGGTGTGTGGTTTGTGTGTTTATGTGAGAGCTGTGATGGTGGATGTTCTGGAGGACTATGTGTTCCATGTGGTGTGATGCAGGTGTTGACCTTCTCCTTCTGGCCAGCTAGTCCAGTCTTGGCTGGAGAGTATATAGCTTCTAATTTGGTGATATAAGTGCATCTCTCACAAGTTTGAGTGTTGGGAGGTAAGAGGAGAGGGTTGTCTGTATACAAGAGACAGTTGCTACACTGCCTCAGAATGCGCACGTGCACCAGGTTAATAGGAGAAAGCACAGGGAACTGCCCTTTAATCATGTCAGGAGAGGTGGCCGCAACTACTAAGTACTAGAGCTATTTCCATGAAGAATGACTAGTGCTGATGGCACTTAGGTGTGCTACAATAATTGCTACAAAAACCTGTTGAAGTGCAATGTGATTAAGCTATTTGAAGTTCAAGAGAGAGAGAAAGAACCAGCAAGATCTATGGGAAAAACTGAAGAGCAGACTTTCTGGCACCAGTAATAGTTTACCTCAGCTCGTCGCTGCTGTGCGAAGCTTAAACAAGCACAAAACCATGCAAATGCAGACTTTTAAACCAGAAAGTTAAAAGGGATGGAAAAACTGCCCAAACAACTACAATTTCTGAGCCAGAATCCACTCCTCTTGGGGTAGATAGGCTACTTAGTGCTTAGTGCTTACCACTCCTACTGATAAGCTAAAAAGCTTCCCTCCAACACAGAAAGGCTTGGGGGGGGTTCAGAAGCTTACAAACAGTCCTGGATACAGCAAATATGTATCAGGACTAGACAAGTTACAGGAAAGGTGGGAAACAAGCTTTGAACTTTTTTTTTTGAGGACATTACATCAGGAGAAGGGGAGTGCAATGTACTCCCATGTTGGTGAGTACCAGATCAAGTACATTTGATCCTCTTGTTGGGGCATGCACTATCTGTTCCAGGGTGTTTGTGTTAATAAATTCAAGGAAGCATTGTGCCTGTGAGTTTGAGGCACTGTACATTTCCCAGTCTATAGAGGGGTAGTTAAGTTCACCCATGAGTAGGGTGTTTGGCTGGATGGTGAGTGCCTGTAGTAGACTTAGGTAAGAATTTCGAGACTCTGTGGACATAGATGGTGACTTGTAGTTAGCCATGATATGGTGAGGGACCTAACTGAGTTGCATGTGAATGAACTATGTGGTATCATCCTGTTTAACTGATCTGGAGGTATGTTTGTTGCTAACATAGATTGAGACACTTTCACTTTTGGCCTCAGTCTGTGCAGTTGTTGGTCTAAATGTGTGAAAGGCACTATAGCACTGCACTGCCAGAGTACTTTCTACAGATTTAAAGCAAGTCTCAGTCACAGCATAGATGTCTATAGGGCTAGAAGGTTGTGGGATTTTTTGTTTAGGCTCCTAGCAGTAAAACCTTAAGACTGCTTTGAGACTTATTCACTATGTTGGTAGTTTTGTATTTTTGACATTGCCTAAAAAAGCTCTAAGGCTATGAATAAAGTTGCATCCAATATCTGAAAGCCTTGAGGGTACTGTGTTATGCACTGCAGATGGACTTTTCATAGATATTCCAAATGAACTTTTTTCCTTGGGTCTGTATTCAACTATTTGTTCAGACAAAGATACACTCTTTACAGTATTTAGATTGGAACAAACCTCTAGCATGGATGATCTGCAGGGACTTGAAATCACCCCTCCACAGCTCTAGACTACCCATGACAACTAGGTATTATCATAAAAGATGCAGAACCAGCAAGAGTTATTTAAAAACCTTATGATTATCTACTAATGGTAGTTCAGTATCCCTTGACAACTGAAGCAGGGAAAGGAATCAAACCTGTCATTTCTGCATTGCTCCCCATATAATACATCTATTTTTTCAGTTAAAAAAAAAACTGCAAGAACACTTATAGGTTTGTACATGGCTTAAGAGCAGTTAATGCAGCAGCAGTACTTATTTCTCTTGTAATACCTAACCTGGCTGCAATACTAAATGTCCTACCTATAACTTTTTCAGTGATAGTTTAGTACTAAGCTAACTGCCCTTGTGAGCCATTTTAAGCCTAGCTAATTATCCCTTGTAAGACTCAAACCCTGCACCTTGTGCTTGTAAGGTAAGCACCTTAGCCACTAAGCCACACTCCCAACCCTGGGTATTTTTCCTGCTTTCTTTTCTATCCCTATTCACCCAGACAGTCAGTATTTGTTTGCCTTTACATACAAGGGACAACAATATACATAGACAAGGTTACCTCAGGGATATGTAGAATCACCAACTCTTTCCTGTACATAAATGAAGAAACAATTAGATAAAATTCTGTATCTCTGTGGGTCCACCTTAATTCGGTATGTAGACTATTTGCTTTTATCTTCTGATTCTTAGCTTAGCTGTCAGTAAGACACTATTTTACTTTTAACAAAATTAGCAGAACTGTGATTTGAGGTTAATAAAGCAACATTGCAGTTGTGTAAAATACAAGTCAATACTTAAGACATCTCATTTCAAAAGGCTTCCAGCAAATTTTGCCTTCATGCATTACTGCTATTCAAGCTACACCATGCCTTACAATGTTAAAACAGTTGCTGGCTTTTCTGGAACTGACGGGTTACTACTGACAATGGATTTCCAATTATGCAGAAATAATAAAAGGACTGTTATAATTACTAAAGAAAGACATTCCTGAGCCCTTAGCTTGGCAGGAACATCATGAACAATCTTTTATCTAGCTAAAACTTTACTTTCTAACCCTCTTGCTCTTTGGTTACTTGGTTATTCAAAGATATTTTTTTTTCTATTCTGATGTGAAAGGAATAAAGTAGCATTAGGATTATTGACACAAGATAGACATGATGGTTTTAGACCAGTTTCTTAATTCAGTACAAATCTTGATCCTGTAGCAGCAGCCCCCCCCCCAACACTGTCTTAGGGTCGTGGTCGTGATGGCTTGCATATTAGAAATGGTGGGTGCCTTAATTCTCAGGCATGAGGTTTTTGTGGTAGTTCCATATTATGTAGAATCATTGTTTCTAAGAACCAAAACACAATTGCTACACAATTGTCTAAATATGAATTGTCTTTGCTTAATAACCCTTCTTTGCAGTCATTGGATGTATAACTCTTAACCCTGTTTTTTTCATTCCTACATTGGACGAAGGAGAACCACATGATTGTGTCTTTGTAGTTAACCATGTGTTTTCTCCTAGATCAGATTTCAAAATGCCGCATTACCAAATTCTGAGGTACTTCTGTTTATCAACGGATTCTGTATTCAAAGGGAAAACAGCAAATTAGTTGCAACATTTTCTGAGTGTACAGAGGATCAAGTACGGTTGACTGGACAATTAAATGGAAATGTGTCTTACCATATAGCTGAACTAGTAGCCATTACTGAAGCATGCAAATTAGCAAAGGACAAAACAGTAACAATTTTCATTAACTCACATTACTTACATGAATTGTTGCTTTTTCAAAATCAAGCTGATGACTCCGGAAAGGTAAAGGGGATCAGTAATGGCTGTGCCCACTCTCTGGACTCACTGTGGTGCCAACCACACTGGATGCTAGTAGCTCCATGTTGGTAACTCAATTGGTTTGGGCTTTTAGTTTGTCTTCTAATTTGGGGAAAACTGCAGTAACAAGACACATTTTCATTGATTAGTATACCTCTTACATCTCCAAAGCAATTCATAATTTTGTAAATAGTTGTACTAGTTTAGAGTATAATGTGAAAAAAAGTGTTACTTTCCCTACACAGTCTGTAAAAAAGCCATGGTGACCTTTTTGTTGTGTGCAGTGGGATTTCATTGAACTTACACAAGCTCACAAATTCAAATTTGTTTTGGTAACTGTGGATTTGTTTCTTGCATGGGTTGAAGCTCACCTTGTACTAAGAGTGATGTGACTACAGTCATCAATAAACTTTTGCGAGAGTTAGTACCTAGATTTGCTGTTCCTTGTTCTATTCAATTAGACAGGGAAACTCATTTTATAAGCCAGGTAGTGCAATGAATATACAAGGTACTTAAAGTACACATGCAGTATCAGTGCCTGCACAGGACCCAAGCTTAAGGAATTGTTGAAAGAATGTATCAGAGTTTAAAACTAGAACTGCTAAATTGTGTGAAGAAATTGTTCTTAAATGGCTTGAGGCACTGCCTCTAGTATTATTTAGTGTACATAGTGTAGTTAGCTGTTCTAGAAAGTATTCCCACCACAAAGTTGTCATAGGAAGACGTATGAGGAATCGATCAACAATTTTGCCCAAAAATTGAGTTGCAAAATGTTGGTGAATCTGTTTTTCTTTATTGCAAGTATCTTTTCTGTTCTGCAGTACTCCTATGACTTTATTTCTCACTCAAGGTTTATACCTGATGTTCAATTGTAGCTACAATCAATGTAAATATTTATATTTTACTTTGTAACTACAATTTATGTAAATATATTTATTTCAATACTTAATTGTCCGGTAACAACTATTGTATATTATCACGCCATCACTTTCATTGTTCACTTCCTGCCTGCCTACTATGCACATGTTTTTCTCTGCCTTATGTATCGGCCTAGTACTACTTTATGTTGCCATTCCCATGCCCCCATAAGAGTTTCCCGAACCAGAGCTCAACCATCACCATGGCTACAGAAAACCACTAAGTCTGAAATGAAAATTGGAGATAAAGCCTGGAAGCACTGGTGCAAAACCAAAAAACCCTCTACTAGACAGAAATTTCTAGAACTTTGCAATAGTCAAACAAGCTAATAAAACAGGACAAAATTCAATACTACCAGTCTACCCTTACCTCCTCCCAACATAACCCCAAACAATTCTGGTCCTCAATAAACTCCATCCTCCACCCAGGAAAAGTTAGTACCCCTACTCTGGACATCACTCACTCCATCAAAAATATTGTTACCTCTTTCAACACACATTTCACACAAACCGTACTATCACTAGCTAGACAACACAACTCCCCCCAAACCCACACCTTCAACTAGCAATCTCCCCACTAGCTTCTCATTCTCTCCTGTTCCTACCACCAAAATAAAACAGCTGTTAAGTAAACTTAAACCAAACTAGCAGCAGACAACCTCACAAGTGAATACCTACAACTTGCAGCTGACGCTCTAGCCTACCCAGTATCCATCTTAATTAACAGATCTCTATCAGAAAGTTACATTCCCACACTTTGGAAAGTATCACACATAATTCCCCTCCACAAAGGGGGACCCTCCACAAAGCTAAGCAGTTACTGCCCCATAGCTATTCTCTCTCCACTCTCCAAAATACTAGAAAGATGTATCCATTCTTGGGTCTCATATCACCTGCTCACTAACAACCTCCTCTCCAGTACCCAGCACGGTTTCCGACCAAACCATAGCACCACCACTGCCTTACTCTCCTTTACTAACACTATCCTACTATACAAAAATGCTGCTCACCTCTCCTCAGCTGCTTTCCTAGATCTATCTAAAGCTTTCGACATGGTACCTCCCAAACAACTCATCTCCCTTCTCAATGACCTATCCTTCTCTCAATCAGTCACCAAATGGTTTCAAAGCTACATGTCTGACCATCAACAATCCATTGTATGGTAGGATGACCTATCCCCCAAACTACCTGTGTCCATAGGGGTTCCCCAAGGGTCTATTTGTGGACTCTTACTCTTCTCTATCTTCACCAACAATGTAGTCTCTGCCACAAAACTTGGCACACTCATACAATATGCAGATTACTCTACCATCATCTGCTCAGCCCACTCTCTTCCAGAACTGCAAAAAGTCACACAAGATGCCTTTTCCTCTGTCGAAACTTGGTTATCCAATTCCCAATTAATACTCAGCCCAAACAAAACTAAATTACTAATTTTCCAACCCACCAAACTTATCCAAAACCCCTCACACTTTAACATCACAGCAAAAGACAACACTGCTATCCATCCTACTGAACATACCAAATTGCTAGGAGTGGAAATAGACAATAAACTGAACTTTGACATTCACATATCAATGACCATAAAAAAAGTACAAAAAATTAGGAGCATTATATAGAAATCAGCAACTACTTACCAGAGCCGCAATTATTTCAATGGCAAATTCTCACCTTATCTCCACCCTATTTTACACCTCTCCAATATATACAAACCTAAGACAATGTGATCTAAAAAAGCTTGAAAACTGCTACAACAAAATTGCCAAGTTTGCCACAGGGGCATCCTACCGTAGTCACCCCTGTCTCTCACTAGCAGAACTCGGCTGGCTAGAGCTCCCTCACCTCCTTCAATGGTACCAACTGGCACTTGCTCACAAACTAGTAAACCATCCACTAAAAGTGCCATCCCTTCATTATCTACTCCAACCCTATCTCACCACCAGACCTCTAAGATCCAGCAACAAAAACCTCCTCCTGGTCACAAGAGCCAATAACTCTGGTAGAGAAGAATTATTCTAATGCACTATAGCCAAATTATGGAACTCTCTCCTACCCTCAATTACCTCTGCAATATCATGCACCCACTTCAAATCTTTACTAAAAGCACACCTGCTTACTTGCAGAAAATGGCCTTGCAACCCCCCCTCAATGAGCGCCCACTCTACCCACCCACTACCTCTCTCTGCACCCCACTTTGTTTGTTTGTGTCTTTTGGCTTTTCCCAGTTAGGGGTCACCACAGCGGAACTCTGGTCCGCTAATGATTGGTAGTTGATTTTTACGTGCCGAGTTACCAGCCCTGATGCACAACCTTCAATGAAGGTACGCCCATTCACGCATGTCTCCATGCAGAAGATGCTCTAGCTGAAAATCAAACCGGACAGCATCTTACTGTGAGGCGACAACGCTACCATAGCACCACCACCGCAGATTCTCTCTGCACCCCACTAACTACCTGATAATAGCAACCTTGTTTTCTCTTTAACCTAATCTACTTACTATACAATAATACCTTTTTATTGCAACAATCTAATTTTCTGTTATGTACCTCACAAACAACTTGTTTCAGTTGCCAATTTATGAATTTGTTCTAATTCTGTAACTATGTTTAACATCTGTCACTATGGCTTAAAATGTCAATTCTTGCTCTACAGCTGTTCTACAACTTTGTTTAATCCTTTATTATGCTCTACAGCTGTAACAGTGTCTATAATTTTATATATTTCTCTAATTGTGTAATGTCTTAAACATTTGAGTGTGGAGCTTTTCTCCGCGGGCCTCCACTGAAAACGGACCTGTGTCCAGTTGAACTCTCCCGGTCAACAAATGTAAATAAATAAATAAATAAATAATAAATAAATAAATATATTTTATGGTTAATCTCAATTTGTACTTTTCATTATTGTTTCTATTATAATTAAGTTTTTCTTCTTGGGTCTCCACTAAAAATAGGCTTTTGGTTCACTTGGACTAACTCGGTTAACAAATGTCAAATAAATAAATTAACTAACAAGTTATCAAAACTGAACAACAGCCGAGTCTAACCTCATGCCAGAATGTTTCACTGGAGACCTGGTATTCGTCAAGTCTTTTCTGGTAGACAAGCCCTCCAGCCAGGATCGAAAGGACCTTTCCTGGTCCTTCTTGCAACATCTACTTAAGAAAGCCCTCCCTAGTGACAGATATTGACAGGATGCCACCAATGTCATTCCATTCTCTGATGATGAGTCCATCACATTCTGTAGCTGAAGAAAAACCTGGGAAACCAATGTATCTGGAAGTGAGGCCTAGTGATTCAACAACATCAACATGGTTGGAAACAAAGCTTAGTGATTCTTCAACAATGTCAACAATGTTATTGCAAGTGAGGTTTAGTGATCCAGCAATATAATCTACATGGGACAACCATTTCAAGATTCAGGATGCAGTTTATTTGGAAATCAATGATGCATGGACTACAAAAAGAAAGTTTTTCATCCTTGTCTGCAAACCTTCAAGAATCCTCTCCAGCTCTGACCTGCTTGATATTTGTATGGACTTATGATTGTGACTGATGTTTTAGTATTCATCATCATTCTATTGCATTTTCTTCTTTTGTCAGGAGCCAGAACATGTTTTTATCAAAGATAACCATTTGGTTAAAATTAGAGGTAGACATTTGGTTAAAATTGAGCAGAGAACATCAGACTCACATCCTAAGTTTAATACTTTATCTGCTGCACTATACACTTACGCCAAGACAATGAATGTCAATAACTGTTGGGTGTGTGAACATGTACCAGTTGCACATGATGGGGGTATTCCTTTGCTTCCAGTACCAGGAACAGAGGTAGAAATTAGAGCAGAATTTCAATCTTTTTAACCAAAAATCAAAACAGTAGACATAATTCTAGATGTGATACTACCTACTTTAGACTGGTTCTACTCCATTTATCAATGACTGTGAAGGGACATACACATTACTTTAAAAATGGGATACTTTTTGTTGGATGGAGCAACTGCAATTTTACCCCAAAAATGTATATGATGGAAATGAAGGGCTAGGTACGACAGCATTACATGAGTTTTATTATATATGTGGCAATCAAGCTTATCACTAGTTTACAATAAACTGGTTGGGATGTTGCAATATAGACCGTGTTATTCCAGGTGTTTGACATACAGAAATTTTACCTGCTGGGAAAATTCACAATGCTTGCCAAAAGAGGGAGACAAGGCATAGTAAAAAGCTTGTCATGAAGATAGACACTTCTTCGGTTTACCATTATAATAAAGAAAAGACTGTATTTAAAGGATTATCACACATGAATCTTGGTGATGGCATTATTTCAGGAACATAGATCCTGTCAGTTGTGGGGCAGTAAAGTCAATTTGGGAGTTGAAAAAACTGTCTAAAACTATTAGAAATATTAAGCAATGACAGTTTTTAATCAATAAATCAGATTACAATTGAAATGACTGCCATGCACAGTGTGGTACTGGACAACAGAATGGCACTTGATTATTTCACCCTTGCTTCAAGAGTGGTGTGTGCACACTCCTCAAAATGAAGTGCTGCTCATTTATCCCTGGTAATGAACATGCTATTTACAGTCACCTAGAAATTATACAAAAGGTTGCAGAGCCATCTTCTGCATAGGAGGCTGACAGCACTCAAAAGGCATGATTGACTAACTTTTTTTCCAAGTGGGAAGGAAGTATTTTGAAAGTTTTCATGCTTATTGCAATAATTATTACTATTTTAGGTATTATGTTATTTATGTGCAAAATATTGATCATAATGCTTCTTGAATCTAGAAAAAGTATCAAAATTACAAAATCTGCATATTAAAAATAGAGTACAAATATTGTCCTGACCACAATGGAAGAAAATCATAATGAAGAGGAGAACAGTGTGGACATTGTATTAAGACATTTTGGACAGTTGTCCAGTAATCTGTTTGGGACAGGGGTTATAACTGGAAAATATTCAAACTATCTTTTTATTCCATCTAAGCATAGGCATAGGCTTATTCATCTCAAAAACACTTTTGGTAAGCATCATTATAAGCATTGTGCATGGTAAGCACAGAAGGAAACATCATGTGATGAATGCCTGACTGCATGTGAAAAGGTGTCTACCCATTTCAAAACCTGTTGTTGTTGTACACTCATTAGAAAATACCTGACTTGAAAGATGATCCACAGCATCAAATGGGGATCTGTGAAGGGAGAAGTGTAACATTGGAAAAATGTTTAATGTATAAATAGCATGTTGTTTTATCGGAATCCATCTCATTTCAAGATAGATCCTGACTGAGCCTGTCTTTTGTTTTCTTTCATTGCTAGCATAGAAGTATAAATTATTTATTTATTTATTTATTTATTTATTTATTTATTTGTCTTTGTTGACCAGGAAAAGTCTGACTGGGAAAAAAAACTAATTTTCAATAGAGGCTGGGGGAGAAAAGCTTCACATTTAAGTTACACATGATATTCATTTATAATTGCAAGTTAAAAACATCTATTCATAAACTTATTTACATGATTTTAAATATGTTTAAATTTTAATACAAAAAAACAAGAAATTAATTGACATAAATTGGCTAATTATTAAAAAGAGAAGTATACAGTAACAATTAATGTATTTATAGCATGTGGGCTGCAGGGAAAAGATCAAACTGGTGTGTTATTGAGTTTAGTAATAATTTACAGACAGACAAGTAGAATGTAGCTTAAAAATGATGAGAGTTATGAAAGGGGAAGTTACAGAAATGAGCAGGGAGATAAATAGACAGAGGAGAATTGTAGTTAGTGATGGGATGTAAGAGAAGGAGGACAAGTAAGAGTTTAGGCAATAAGTGCAATATGAGGAGCAGTGATAAGGTACAAAAGGTTTGGGAAGCAAAGTGGTTGTAAGAGTTGCAAAAACGTAATTTAAGTAGAGCTAGCCAGGTGAGTAGGAAGAATGGAGCCATCTTTGGCATAGGTTCCATTTAATCAAAGTTTCTTAACTATTTAAGTTTTCTGTCTGCTTTAACTGTATAGGGATTTCATTCCAGATGTTTGACTCATAAGAGTAGAGAGAGTCTTCAGCAGTTTTGAATGTGTTACTGATACGTAGTAAAAGTTAATTGCTAGAGCGAAGGTCTCTGTTGGGTGAATAGTACAACAGAGTATTACGTAATGCTGGGCATTTGTTTGGAGAATACAATAGGTCGCTGGCAATGACTAATTGTGAGTATGTCAACTAGTTTGGGAGTTCATGACAGTTTAAATGTTTTAATGCAAGGCAGTGGTATGTTTTACAATGTTGGTTGGTTGCAAAGTTAGCTATTTGATAGTAGCAGGAGGCTAGTTTAGTTTTATACATAGTGTTTTATTAGTAAGAATAGGGAAGCATATAACAGAGAAGGAAGGAGGTATGTTGCTGTTAAGGTAATCCTTGCTTGATCTGTCAGGTAGTGTTTGCCCTTTGGAGGGAGTTGAGTTTTGGTGAGTTTTCTTGATAGAATGAAGTATGTGGTGATAAAATTTGAGGTTGTTATCTATTATGATTCTGAGTAGTTTAGTTTGGCTTATAGTTTCTATTTTTGTATTATTACTTGGGGCAATATGCAATGTGTATTTCTGGTTAAGATGTTGTTTTGGAGTAAATAGCATAAGTTTGTTTTTTGGCATTAAGCACCAAATTAGAATTCTTTAGCCATATTTAACTGAAAGAAAGTTCCAGCTTGGAAGATTAGAACTTGTGCCCAAAAAGAAAAGACACAGGTAAGGGGTCTGCATATTCTTAGTAAGCAAACCAATACAGTGATTATAATTTTTAATTGGTCGGTGATTGTAGTTTAATTGATACAATATGTTTTGTGTAGAAGCTTTTACAATATAAAGGAATGACGTTTCTTGCATATGAGGAGACAAGACCTTAATTGCTTAGTCTCCCATGTATGAGCGTTCTTTACAATGAAGGAGATCATTTTACTCTGCTGAACTGTGTTGCTTGAAGTTATTTTTGACCATAAAACTAGTTAAGATAAAATTTACGTCTGAGTAAATACTTCTTAAGAAAACAAAAAAGAAATTCAAAGGAGTAGATAGTTAAGACTCTTTGTAAAACATTTAGTGCAAACTGGTGGTGATGAATAGATGTATATCATCTAGAATAAATATTCAAAAGCATTGTAAGTCTGAAGTGCACCTAGACAATATTATAGGTAATATGTATGGCAAGTTAAGAACTGATCTATCATGCCTGTTATATGGTCAAAATAAGAGAAACTTTCCTATGAAATATCAAATCTGCTTAAAGAATTTAACTACATACAAAATTTTTTGGACAGATGGTAGTGAGGGAAGATGAAATGCATGCTTTAATGTTTGGAATAATTGTGCATTGCACAATTTTCAAATGATATTACAGAAAACTGTGTAAAATGTGCCTTTTGAGAAGAAAAATGACTGCTTTTAATGAGAAACACTGTGATTCAGAAACATTTTTTACATTGTGGTAAGTGATTTTGCACAAACAGCCACTCACATGGTGGGGGCGATTCAGAGGCACAGTGAGCACATGTGGAAACTTAAGAAAGATGGTGGCATGATGATACATCACACCATGAGATGCTGCTCAACGCCAGAAGTCTAAATCTCAAGATGCAGGCACTCAATGCATTCCACAGCATGGAGAACATACACATCTGTGCAGTAACTGAAACCTGGTTCAAGGCTCCTGAGAGCACCCCAGCGCTACCAGGCTATACCTCGTATCATGCTTTTCTGCCCCAAAACCCGGGCCGAACCACAAAGGGAGGGGGAGTGTTCATATTCATCAAGGACACCCACACCTCCAGGTTAGTAGCAACACATGAAGCATCAGAGACCATACAGATGCAACTAACCATAGGCAAAACTGCTATACAACTGGTAGCATGTTACAGACCACCCTCCCAATCTCAGGAACCCCACTCAGCCTTCCTGAAGACATTGGAGAATATGAATGTATCACAAAATACCATCATACTGGGAGACTTCAACTACCCAAACATAGATTGGGTACATTATTCTAGCCCTAACACTCTAGCCTAAAGGTTCCTGGAATTCATAAATGCAAATGCACTGGAACAACTAGTCACCTCTCCCACTAGGGGAGATAATATACTAGACCTGATCATCACAAACATGGGGACAAAATGCTCCACACCGGAGGTATACCCCTCACTAGTGAGATCTGACCACAAACAAATCACCCTGGATATACATATCCCACCTCCACCCCAGCACAAAAGACCACAGTGAAAACTTCTCAAAAGCAGACTTCACTCTTCTTAAGACTGAGATGGTATCCTTTAAGCCCACTGGGCCAGTGGATACCACATCCCACAATGCCGAATCCTTCACAAATGCTTTCTATGGACATCTCCAAGAATGCATGGATCATGCAATCCCAAATAAATCCAAGTCCCTCTCCACCAAAGGCAAGCATCCTGTCTGGTGGACCTCAGCCATTAACAAATTGTATAACAAAGAAGGAAGCTACTGCCAGAGCAAAATCCCATAAAGGGAAGACATCTCTGATCAACATTAGCAGAAAACTACGTTCTCTCCAAGGCCAACTTTGAGAGAAAAATCGCTAAGGACACTAAAGATAACCACAAAGCCTTCTTCAGCTATGTTAGAAACCTGGGCGGAAACCCTCAGATATGCTCAGTTAGTTCACAACAACAAAAAATACACTGAACCCAAAGATATTGCCAACATTCTGGCTGACAGGTTCAGTGCAAATTTCTCCCCTCCCTCACCCCCAAAAGAAGAAATACTTATCCCAGCCGAATGTAATCTCCCTGTCATCCCAGATGTCCAAGTGAGAACTGCCCTCAACAAAGCTAAAAACACAGCATCAATGGAACCTGACGGTATCTCTCTCACGTGAACTCCAAGAGGAGCTAAACCCGCACATAAAAATGCTATTTAACCTTAGCCTTACTACAGGATATGTACCTGAACACTGGCATACAGCAACAGTGGTCCCACTCCACAAAGGGGGTACCTCTACAGACCCTGGAACTACCGCCCCATAAGCTTAACCAGCCTGGTCTGCAAAGCTATGGAAAGAATCATTATGGAACTCATAAACAGAGACATAGGGGACCTACAGACACTTGACCCCACCCAGTTCGGCTTTGTAAAGGGCAGATCCTGCCTTTTGAACCTGGTTGACTTTTTCGAAACAGTCACTAGAGCCATTGATGAGGGCAAAGCAGTCCATACAGCCTACCTGGACTTGGCTAAGGCCTTCGACACAATACCCCACTCAGGCATCATAGATAAGCTCAACAGCTTAAACGTAAACCCTTATGTCACTAGATGGGTTGCAAACTGGCTAAAGGACAGAACCCATAAAGTTAAAATCGCTGGAGCAATGTCAGACTCAAAGCCAGTCACAAGGGGTGTCCCACAGGGATCTGTCCTGGGACCCCTCTTGTTCGGCATTTATTTCTCGGATGTTAAAACAAACATGGGAGGGTTGTGGCTGACAAAGTTCGCAGATGACTGCAAACTAGGTGCCATAGTCGATACACCAGTGGACACATACATCCTACAAAAAGGCCTCACAGAAACGGACAACTGGTGCCAGAGTCACGGCCTTAAACTAAATGCCAAAAAATGTATAGTCATCCCGTTTGGGAAAAACAAAGTACCCACAAATTATCACATAGACAGCAACCCACTGAGTACGGAAAAAGTAATCAGAGACCTAGGGACCCAAGTCGACAGTGACCTCTCATTTGACACCCACATTGCCAAAGTGGTTAGATAAACATTCTACCTTGCACACCTCATCATGAAGGGATTCACATCCAGATCCAAGGATGTCATTGTACCCATATACTCCTCCCTCATCAGACCCACGATTGTGTACAATGCCCCATTTGGTATGTACCTCACCCGGCATTTGCAACAGCTGGAGAGACCACAAAAGTACCTCACCAAGTGGATCAAGGGTCTACAACATATGTCTTATTCTGCCAGACTAAAGAAACTTCAGCTCTATTCAGTAGCATACTGCCTGCTCAGAGGTGATCTCTGCCTGATGTACAAGGCCATGTCCAATCAGGATCTGATGGACATGCTCCATCTCAAAAAATCCAAATCCATCAGGACCACGAGGGCTAAAGACTTAAACCTCGGCACAAGTATGAATAGGACATGCTGGAGGGATAGATTCATAACCCAGAGGCTTCCCATGCTTTGGAACAAGATCCCAGTTCATATTAGGCAGAGCCCTCACTGACTCTCTTCAAGAGAAATCTTGATGAGTGGATGGGAGATCGTAAGTTTACCCCAGGGGTCACATCTGTGTCACTGCTAGACAGGGTCACAGTAAACTAATTCTATTATATAAGGGGACCTTCATTGTGTCACTACTAGACAGAGACACAGTATTCTAAATTTATTCTGTACATTTTTGTACCATTTCATGGGGTGGCAAAAGCCACATCACTATGTCTAGGTTTACAAATAATCCAGGGCAGATAGCCTAGTGCTAAACTATTAAACTATATAATATTGAGCAACATTATTGAAATAAAGGCATTTGTGGATGTGTGTGAGGGTACACAACACTATATATATATATATATATATATATATATATATATATATATATATATATATATATATATATATATATATATATATATATATATATATATATATATATATATATATATATATATATATATATATATATATATATATATATATATATATATATATATATATATATATATATATATATATATATATATATATATATATGTATCACACCATGAGATGTTAGCTCCAGCATTAATGATCAGAGAGACAAACCATGAAAATATGTAAGGGTCAGCTGACACACTATTAAATGGATATATGTAGCAGGCTGTAGTCACTGCTAATAATTATGCTGTTGCACATCTTCTCCCTTGGTGGTGCAGAGTCATCCATCTGTGCTTAACATATCATACTCTGCATAGCACTGTATCTGTGAACTGTTAACTATGTGGACAGAGGCACCATGCAGGAACTGGTCCAGATGTGCCATATGCAAGCCCGTGGGCTGAATTGAGTACTATCTCTGTGGATACCAAAATATGTGTGGTTTTGAGAATATTAGCTGGAGGAACTCTTCAGTGGCCAGTAGTGGACAGAGTAGGTGCATCTTTGGCATTTTTGTCAAAGTCACTACACCAGTTCCATGTCATTTCTACATACCACAGAGTAGAGAGTCAAGATCATGTGGGCTTTTTATGACATACCCCATTTTTCTGAAGTACTGGGGACGATAAATTGTCCCTACACTGTAATAAACCTGGTGAGCAAAGACAACAGTACATTAATCATAAGAGATTGCACTCTGTCAACTGCCAGGTAGTCTATAACGTACATTGTATAATATCTAATGCATCTCCAGGCCACCCATGCAGTGCCCATGATTCTCACATGTAGCACATGGGAAAGTTAAATATTCTGTTTGTGTCAGGTGATTTTATTTGCAGACATCTTACTGACAATGCCAGGTGTGCCCTGGAGTGATTGTTAATGAGACCTATCAGAGATCCCCAAATAATAGCACAAAATGACAATAGCTATGCCGTGTCACAGACCTATGTCATTGTCAACATGTGTTTGGCCTGCAGAAAGCCCACTTCTGCTGTCTTGATGTATCAGGTGGTGCCATGCAGTATTACCGTACCATATGCGATAAGATATTTTCCATCTGTCAAATTTTACATAACATCACTATATGCAAGTAGCCACAGCATGCAGACACATGCAGGAGGAGGAGGATGTCCCAGACTTAGTAGTGAATGAGGAACCTGATGAGGAGCCAGCTACAGGGGAGAACTATACCATATGAAGGTGAGTGCAGTATTCCATGACACTGGCAATGAAGCAGTGTCTGCTTCATAACTATAGGCCAGAAGAAACTATCATACAGAACATTAAAAATTATGTATGCAAACTTTCACTTAAGGTGTGCCATACCAAGACTGAACACACTATGCATTAGACATATTCCATCCAAATAAGACAGTATAAATAGCAGGATGCAGTTATCATCATATGCACAGGAAGGAGAGGGCCACAGCACAGTGTCAACATTAGCAACTTTGTGTGGTTGGAG
Organism: Protopterus annectens; assembly: GCF_019279795.1. Taxonomy (NCBI): domain Eukaryota; kingdom Metazoa; phylum Chordata; order Ceratodontiformes; family Protopteridae; genus Protopterus; species Protopterus annectens. The sequence continues at coordinate 1,931,492,034 of NC_056725.1, read as the reverse complement.
TTTAAACAATACTTTTGGATGTGCATATGTGTGTGAGTTTAAACAATACTTTGTGATGTGTTTGTGTGTGTGTGGGGGGGGGGGTGCACGTGAGGGAGAGACCTGTGATGGTGGTTTGGGAGACTGGAGCTGTCGCCATTGCTATGTGAGTGTGTGGAGGTGGGCATTGTAGATATCTGACTGAGTATTGCTGGGAAACAGCCTCTGCAGATGTTGCAGCACTGTTCTGCTATCTAGTGGATTGGTCCAGAGCACCTACCAGAGATGCATGTTGAGACTTAGCACATCCTGTACATGGGAGCACCCTCTTCTGAGAGGATTACAGGCATGATTCACACCATGTTGGAAGGATTGAATGCTCTGTGACCATGAATTAGTGGACTTGGCATGAACACCCCAGCAGTGTGGACTGCCATGTCGTAATGCACATCTTTCAAAACTGGATGATGGAGTGAAGGTGGAAGCACTACATATGGCTAACTGAGGCCTCCCCCTGCCACAGTAAACATCCCCACCAGTGATAGAGGTGTACCATACATGGGAAGCACATCAGCCATAACATTTGGCTGCACAGGGGTACATACTGCAGGTAAACTCCATGGACCACACATCTATGATTTTGCATATGTGGGCAATGCACTCCCAGAGGTCATCATTCAGACCAGGTACTATTCCCACGAGCTCAACAAGGCCAATATTGGTGTCTGCCTGTCCCTATATTATAGCACTGCAGAAATACTGCATTACAACCATAGACATCCCTAGCTTGGAAGATGGATAGTACCCATGGTGTTCTCAGCCACCAGGACAATGTCCAGCCATGTCCTCCTCTTGTTCAGTGTAGTTGGCAGCAACCAGTGGGAAGTGTTGCAGATGAAGGTAACCATCCTGTGTAGATTTAGCGATGCCTATCTTCTTCTCCTCTTTGTGGAGTGGGTTGCACAGAATCAAAGCCGGATCCAGCAGTAGGCAACATAGGCAGTCACATAGGTCCCCATAGCTGGGGAGGGACCCACTCTGGCCAAACGGCTTAAACATTTATTTTAATAATATATTGAAAAAAATCTTAACACAGTAGTGGCGACATTTTCTTCTTTAAGGAGAACTGTGTGCATGGCGCCGTGGAAGTAAAAACATTCCACATTTGCATGCAGAATTTAAACTATCCATTCCCTTTAAGGGCCTTTTCTGAAAAAATGAAGAGTCTGAGACTAAGAGAGATGGGTGAATATCTGCTGATCACAGCATTTGTTGAGTTGTAAAGTCAGATGTCTTAATTTTGTTTGTAATAAGTGAACAAGCTAATTGGAGAGCCATTATTTTTGCCTTTCTTCACAATAAACAGTTTTGCTGAAACTTTGCATTTTTTTTAACACTTTACTGCTTATTGAGTCTCTATTCAAGTTCAAATTGAGTCCACTGCTGGGGAGAATGAGAAGCCAAAAGCTTGGGTGAAGCTGACATTACTTGGGGAGTGCATGCATTGAATTAGGTGTCCTCTTGGTTAACAGATAAAAATGGTAAGTGAACTCAGGAGGCAGTTCTAATACAGTTTGTTGATATTACACATTGTAAATGGATCAAAGCACTTCTGATGTGTGTTATAATTCCCCACCTCTTTGTGCATGTTTTATTTTTTAATTCTCTCTTCAGTGAATTTTTTCTTGCATTTCCTGCCGTTGCTGATTGGATTTTGAGTAGCTATGACCACAGGCTTGTAGCCCTCCTTCATTAGTAACCTCTTTAGGCTGGCTGCATTGTAGTGGTTACCAGCAGAATTAAAGCTGCATGTAACAGACTAGAGTGAGAGATTTTTTGTTGGATCCCATTTCTTCTCCAGAAATTTTTGCATCTTACGATTTTGGTTTTGCATGGGGATGCAACACTGTTGATTGTGGTTGTATGTAGATCTTTGTCACAATTGTTTGCCCTGTATATTTGATTTAGTGGTGGTGGATGAAATGTTCGCTGGTCTTTTTTTTTTTTTGACAATTCTTTCAGCAGCATTTTCAAAGAATTCTGGTTGAACTCGAGTAAAAGGCTGACACATTGAATAGTCACTATAGTATCAAACTAGAAGCCTGCCTAAATTGGGCAGCTGTAATTGAAAGGAAATGTCTGTAGTGGTTTGACAAAATGCTTTATTCTGCTAGATTTTTATAATGTTGTAAATCATTTTAGGATGAAGTAACAGTACTTACGTATTATCTCAACCAGATTTGTAACGTCATATAAATCGTAATGTTTTCACTCCTGTAAAACATTTGTTGTCATGTACATTTACTGAAGTGAACAACAGTAAACTTTTTACATAGCTTTACTTCATTAACCAAAAAGGAAGCTGACTCTGTATTTCGGGGGATGAAAATGCTTACTTATAGCGAAACGCAACCTGCTTGCATGTAACTCAGTGTTGACATATTAGCATCATAGCTGGAGTCAGTTTTTCTGCTATTATAAAGTTATGTGAACGGTTATTTTAACATCAGTTTTAGGCAAATTGTGTCCCCATATGGAAGGATTTCAGTGTTGTCATGGTGAAACTGATCAGAAACTTAGGAGCACAATCCTCCGATGAGAAATGCAGCAAAGTGATATTTCGGTTCAACGTCCATTATACCATTACAGCAGGTGTTAGAAAAGTAATACATTACAGTAGTTAATCACTACAACTGTTTCTCAATGGTTGATTTAGGAATCTCATTTAAAAACTACTGCAAATAAGTAAAACACATACAAGATCGCTTTTACATGAATTATCTGGAAAATTTTAGGACACAACATGGTTTGACGGTCTATGTTTTACAACACGTGATTGATGCAAAATGTCCGCTTGCAGTTGGTTGACAAACTCCTGCTTGACTTTCTTATTCCTGTTCGTGTTTCACAACCATTGTGAAAAAAGATTAATTAGGACTTCACACACCCCTGTTTTACTTAAAGATAAAGTCATTTTACGGAAACATTATGATTTAAACGAGGTTACAGATCTGGTTGTGATAATACACAAGTACTGAAGTTAACTTCCAACAACCATTTTCTTTGTTTAGATTTTATTTATTTATTTATTATTTATTTTACATTTGTTTATCGGGAAAGTCTGACTGAACACAGGTCCTTTTTCAGTGGAGGCCTGGGGAGAAAAGCTCCAAATACAGAGACTACTTTTTACATAAGACAGTTGGTATACATGGTATCATAAATAACATACATACATTCCTACATCTATTGATTATAACATTGATAAATAGATTACACTCACAATCAGAATGTAATTCTAGTCTAATTGGATTATATATATATTTTTAATTTCTAAGGTAAGGATGAAGTATGAGTTAATAAACACATGGGTGAGGGGCAGCTGTGAGTAAAGGAGAGAAGGAAAAGGTATATTAAGGGGAAATAATATGTTGCTAGTGGAGGAGTTGGTAGAGATCAGTAGTTGTTACAAGCATAAAACAGGGTATTCAGGAAAAAAGAGCTAGTATGCAGAAGATGGCTATTAGACTATGGGTGTAATAAATGCTAGTATAGGCAGGTGGGATGCATAGGTAAAGATTATTGTAGTTTTATATTATATTATATATAAGATTATATTAAATTATTTTGAAGAGTGACATTGTGACGTTCATGGGTGGCGCAGTGGTGTAATGGTTAGTCTTGTCACCTCATGGCAAGAGGTTCTCCAGTTTGATTCTCAACTGGAGTGCCTTCTTTGCAGAGTCTACATGTCTTCCCTGCATTCGTGTGGGTTTCCTCCAGGTGCTCTGGTTTCCTCCACATTCCAAAGACATGCATCTGGAGATTTTTTTCCCTGGGCCTCCACTGAAAATGGGCTCTGTCCTACTCAGACATTCCCAGTAAACAAATGCTAAATAAATAACTTTGGTTAAGCAATATGCTTAACATCCTGTAATTAATTTTAAAACAGTTTGATCTTATTTTGTTTTACCAGTAACTGGAGAAGAAAAGATTCAAAAGAGGGAAATCCATTATGTTTACTTTTTGAAATGTGACAGTTGTTCAATAGAAATGACAAAATTCATGGAAGATATCAGAAAAGTGTTCTGGATTAAGGCTATATTTTCTCTGCATTGTGCTTTGATTATTTCTTGTAGTTATTTGGATTACGGCATTGCCCTTGTCAACTACCTCAAGGCTCTCCTCTCCATTAGTAATTTTGGCTGTAAAGCAGGTGTTCGTGTCCCATCCAGCCAGCGAGTTAAATAACATATTTATGGATATGTGGGCAAGGCTGGATTTTAGGGATCCAATTTTGGTCTATATTTTCTATCCCTGAAAACACTGTCCATAATAGGTCCTTAGGAGCAATACAAAAACATCCCTTTTCATTTCCAATAATTCAGAGATGACAGTTCGACCAACAGTCTGCATTAAGGTTCGTCTCTGTGGAAGGACTAGCTAAAAAGTCTTGTGTCCTCTTCCCCCTACTTAACCTTGGCCTCCCCTAGCAATCTCAACTCCTACTTGAGTAAGTGTGACTTCTTACCCTTGCCTCTCACCGAAGACTAAAACCTGAAAAACACCTGGGGGGAGCAGGGGGTCTAATGTACCATGTAGTCCGATCCTCATGTACCCACATTTCTGGCATAAATTGGCAGCATTGCTTTCTGGTGTAAATTGGCAACACTGTTACCTATGCAGTTCCTGTTTTTTAGGGTTGGGTCAGGATGGGAAAGACTGCCTTGCCAGGCATCCTTCTATTAAAAAAGGCTCAATTCATAGGCTCCCAAGCTTTTTCTTCTTGAGCTGTAGAGTGCCTCTTCCCACTCCGTCCCTGTTCACTTATCCTCCTACTGCACTGATACTTACCTTTACCTGCCATATATACTCCTTCCTAACCCTTAGTTGGAGGCAGCCTTATCACCTGTTTGTTCAAGCCTGCCCTCACCATACTGAGGTTGCCAGATTGCATAAATTAGTTTATTTTTGTGAACTACCTCATTTCTCCCCTCCCCATTAGTACATTTGTATTATTATTGTATTGATTATTGTACACTCTGCACCACAGTTTGTCTTATTATATAACTCGGCTGTATTCCATGAAATGAATCAGTTAATGTCAGATGTAAACAGACTCAGAAATAAACTGCTCCAATGTCAAGCAAAAACTTCATTAAAGCAAAGCTTTCGGGTAACAACCCTTTCTCGATGCTAATACCATTACACAGAATAATCACCATTTAAATAAGAGCAAACAAGTATCATATGACCACAGCCAGCATATCACATGACACTGCATAAAAAAAATTTAAATACATTAAATATTTTGTTGTTGTATTCTTACTAAAACAGGTTTAATGCTTACAGTATTATTAAGACCAGGTTCAAACTCTGCACATAATCTAATAACACATTCATACTCTTTATTTTCGAGAAAAATGTTTAAATCACCCCTCTGTTCCTTTCACTACAAGGTCTATTACCCTAAACCTAAAACAATGGTCCTCACCCTTGCTCATGATGTGTCTACTTAGAGCATTCTTGTAATTTCTCCTTCTTATATCAGACTTATGCTCAATAATTCACAACCTCAGCCTTCTGGTGGTTTTCCCCACATAAAATGAAAAACATTTTACATAAGTGGCGAGGTCCATCACATAGCTCGTATTACAACTGGCTGAGAGGGAAAAGTATATTGCCTGTTGGTCATAGGATATGTGAAAACATTATTATTACCTGTTAAAATATCATTACAACAACTACAATTCATACACTTAAAAGTGCCTTGCTTTGTAACTGTTTGTTGCTTGGCATATACTTTAAAATCTTTATAACATAGCATTCCTTTTAAGTTTCTACTGTTCCTATAAGAAAAATAAGGCTTTTCATTCAGAATTTTCTGCAACTCAGGTACAGCCAACAAAATAATCAAATTATTTTGTATAATTCTTTTAAGATCACCTGTCCTTACATTAAAAGTAGTTACATACCTAATTCTACTATATTGAGCTCCTTTATGTATCACTTCTTCTGCCCCCATAGAAAATATGGGTTTCAAAGAGGTTTCTCCATCCTTTTTTACCCCATCACAAATTCTAAGAAGTTCTGTTTGGTTATAACCACTATTTATAAATTCATCAACCATCCCGTCAAGCTGCTGATTAAATTTCTGGTCATCAGTATTTAACTTACTGACCCTACCCAACTGAGGCTTCATTATTCCTGAAAACATGTGCATATTTTGCTTATGCACATAACAGCAAGCAAGGACTTCTTTTTTGTGAATGCTGGTTTCTATTCTTTCTAATTTAGTCTCCAAATATATATCCAAGAACACAATCTCTTTATCATAATGTTCCATTTTAAATTTAAGAAAATTTGTTGTGCTGTTTAAATAAGAAATATATTCATGCAGCTCATCAAAACTCCCTTTCCATACAAAAAAAAACAATCATCCACAAAACTTTGATAACATTCAACCTTACTATTCACAACATACCTGTCACTATATATAAACTTTTTTTCCCACTGATGCAATACAATATTTGAATATGTGTTGGCCACTGATGTCCTCATGGCCACTCCTGCCTGTTGCAAATAAGGTTCATCATCAAAGAGAAACACATTTTTGTTAACACTAGTTCCAGAAGTAAGCAAATATTCTCTGCCTCATTTGCCAGCAGACACTTCATTATTTAAAAATTCTCGTATGGCTTCAAGCCCATAATTATTTAGAATTACCGTGAACAGGGAAGTTACATCCATCGTCGCAAGTAAATAACCAAAGTCTCCTTCTGGATTTCTCTTAACATGCCACTCATTATGGCATAGACACTTCATTATTTAAAAATTCTCATATGGCATCAAGCCCATAATCATTCGGAATTACTGTGAACAGGGAAGTTATATCCATTGTCACAAGTAAATAACCAAAGTCTCCTTCTGGATTTCTTTTAACATGCCACTCATTAAGTTTCCTCAAGAAGTCAGAAGTATCTTTAACCACACTAACCTTTTTTGCAGGTATACGGACAGTGGTTCACTCACCCAGCCCCTTCCTGAGACAATAGGTCTCAGTGGTGGGTTTGTGAGCGACTTATGAATTTTAGGTATACCATATATCTGCGGAATTCTGGGACAAGGCACAGTAAAGTAATTAAGCAATTCAATATTTATATCACCACTAAGCTGCAGGTCATATATAGCCATGTTTACATAACTGATACATTTTCTAACTTCAGAAAAAGTAACATTATTAAAAGTGTGCTCATCATTCAACAACAGTTTAAGTGAGGCCATGTATTTAGTTTGATTCATGATTACAGTTTACACCTTTATCAGCTTAACCTCACATAAACTGTTGTTGAATGATGAGCACACTTTTAAGAATATTATTTTTTCTGAAGTTAGCAAATGTATCAGTTATGTAAACATGTAATTTAAGCTAGCCATTCCATTTCTGTATGACAGAGAGAAAGTCTGTGTGTGTTTGTGTGTAAGTACTTTCACCTAGAGAGAAAATCTGTGTGTGTGTGTGTGTGTGTGTGTGTGTGTGTGTGTGTGTGTGTGTGTGTGTGTGTGTGTGTGTGTGTGTGTGTGTCTGTTGCTGTGTGAGAGTAGAGGGAAGGTAGGTCTGAAATGACCAGATTTTTGGCTCATATTTTTGGCCAATTCCTCATACAGTTTGTGGTTTTCTGGCAATTTATGGAGAATTGAAGTCACTAAATAATGACATATAAGTTTCAAACTTCATATCCTTCAGAAAATGCATGCTAACACAAATCCTGTTATTCTAGCAACTTTCTAAGTTAAAAAGAGCAGTACTTAAAATCTATCCCTATTTTTGGCCCTTTGTCCTCCTCCCACTATTTTAGGCTTTGTCCAGATTTCTTGTGCTAAGAGGTTGAGAAGTATGGAGGTATGGTATGTAATACCCTAGTTGGGGGCAGGTTAGTCAATTAACTCAATCAAGCTTCAGCCTGTTACTTGGTTACAGGAGACAAGAGCCTGAATCCTCTACACCAACTACCAGATTGCTGAAGGAATTGTGAGCTTCAGTGGAGACAAGAGCCTGGGTGGCCACAGTGGTGCAGCGGTTAGCGTTGCCGCTTCACAGCAAGAGGTTCTCCAGTTCAATCCTCAGCCGGGGTGCCTTCTGTGTGGAGTCTGCATGTCCTCCCTGTGGTTGCATGGGTTTCCTCCGGGTGCTCCGGTTTCCTACCAAAGACATGCTGTAGGTGTATTGGACACTCTAAATTGGCCCTAGGTGTGAGTGTGTGCATGTGTGTGCCTTCTGTGGCAGGTTGGATGCCGGGCTGGCAACTCGACACTGTAAAACTCCACTGCCAATCATGAGCGGACAGGTGATCTGCTGTGGTGACCCCTAACCGGGAAAAGCCGAAAGAAGAAGTGGAGACAAGAGCCTCAATCCTGTACACCAACTGCCACCATGCTGATGGAATTGTAGGTTTGAGTTTCATTGCATCTTCAGGGAATTATGAGTTTCAGTGTATTTTCAAGAAATTATGAGTTTTGGTGCATTTTCATGGAATTGTGAGTTTCAAAGGAAAAGAAGTGAGAGAATAAATACTACCTAAAAAAAGTGGTATGGGAAATTCACAGGTAACATACCTTGTGCAGATGGTCTCTGCATCTGCAGCCCCAGTGTTCTTCTGAAAAGAAATGGTCATACTTACAACTTGTACTAAACCAGACATTTGTCTACTATTGTAGATATTGAGGCATTACCAGCAGATATTCTGGATGGTTGTCTGAGCTCTATACCCAGATACAGTATTCTCGCATGGATTCCAGAAGTGTCTGGATCCCCTTACAGAGATCCCAGAAATTATTCCATCTCTGTTAATGATGGTTTGGTCAACTGGTCACCTCCATTTGACCTCTGCTCCTATACTAGGTAGGTAGCCTGGTCTTTTCTAGAACTTGTCACACTTGCTTAATGTCTCATTTGATCATGCATCCTGTTCTGGCAACTGACAGCACTGTTGTTATTAATTACATCCCACCACGAATGAATACTGGCAAAAAGGGTGGTCAGATTTGTCATGGCTGATCATCTATCAGCAATGGAGATGGACGGCCTATACCAAGATGTTATTCTTTGCATGGGAGAACTTGCTTTTTCACTGCTTACGATGTTGTGACATTCTGCTCTCAAAAGTAAAAAAATTCATACATGTGAACTGTCACACCCCTATCTGACATACAGTACGTATACAATGAATTAATGTTCAAGCAGTGGTGGTGCTGCGGTAGCATTGTCGCCCCACAGGAAGACGTTGTCCTGTTCGATTCTCAGCTAGAGCGTCTTCTGTGTGGAGACACGCATGAATGGGCGTACCTTCGTTGAAGGTTGTGCGTCAGAGCTGGCAACTTGGTACGTAAAAATCTACTGCCAATCATTTAGCGGACCGGAGTTCCGCTGTGGCGACCCCTAACCGGGAAAAGCTGAAAGACACAATAACAACAAAAATGAATTAATGTCCAAGGTGACTGTGTAGAAAGAACTGTGTAGCCTTGCATTCCCTCTGTAGGAAATGTTACAAAGATATGAGATAACCATGGATAGCAGTTGTATACTAGGTCATACCAAACCCAGACCCCCCCTCCCAAAAAAAAACATTAAATGTGGAATCCACATGGTGACCACATTTAATGGTTTCAGACAGTATTTCACAGTTGACTATCAAACATTGTACATATGCCACTGGGTAAAGATACCCTTTAGTCATGTGTATTACTGCATACGTTTTATTCATGTATATGCATGGTTCTTATACTTTCAGCAAGGTACACCACAATGACATAATGGAAGTGTACCCTAGTAAGGTCACAAATTTGTCCAGAATACCAGTGATGATTTGCTAGGTAACAGAAATATGACAGGTCCTGCTGTAGAAAGTAGGTTGTGCAATTATACAAGAGTAACTATATGGGGCCTACATGTATGCTTCTGACTGATGTACACTGGTTACAGTTCCTTTCACATGCCTAGCTAAAAAAAATCTACCTTCCCTGCAGCTCAATATTAAGGACATTAGTAAGCATTCACATACTCTTGCAAGAGATTGTTGCCTTCCTCTCAAGTGCCATCGACCAGGCATATGAAATAGTATCTGCATACGCCAGGCCCCCCCTAAAACAACCACAGCCATTAGAGTATACATAGTGTAGCAGTGCTGCTGAATTAAGAAGCTGTACATGTCCCCAGAAAAGTGTCATAGCAGTAAACTTTGAATACCTCTTTGCTTGAACTACAAGTAAGCATGTATTATCCGTTACCGTTAAAGACCTCTGTGCTTGAACTACAGGTAAGCATGGATTATATCTATATACAAACAGAATAATATATGCATTGCAGTTCATTCTCCTTCTCCACACACACACACACACACACACACACACACATATATATATATATATATAGATATATATATATATATATATATATATATATATATATATATATATATATATATATATATATATATATATATATATATATATATATATTTACAGACACAGTATTGTGTTTATTCTGTAACTCATGAATTGTAATTAAAGTCAATATATAGTCCTCCAAAGGCAGACGTCCTGTCTGGTGGACCCCAGCCATAAACAAACTATACAATAGAAGGAGGAAGCTACTACATGATAGAGCAAAATTCCAAAAAGGGAAGGCATCTCTGATCAGTATTAGCAAAAAACTAAGGGCACTCATAAAATCATCTAAGGCCAGCTTTGAGAGAAAAATTGCACAGGACACTAAGGATAATCACAAGGCTTTCTTTAGTTATGTTAGGAACCTGGGTGGGAATTCCCAGATATGCTCAGAATTAGTCCAAAATGACAAAAATACACCGAACCCACAGACATTGCCAACATCCTAGCTGACAGGTTCAGCGCAAACTCCCCCCCCTCCCCACCAAAAGGGCAAATATCTATCCCAGCAGAGTGCTGCCCCCTTGACATCTCAGATGCTCAGGTAAGAGCCGCCCTCTCCAAAGCAAAAAACACAGCATCAATGGGACCAGACGGTGTCCCGGGCTGTGTCCTTCATGAACTCCAAGAAGAGCTAAACCCAAACATAAAACTACTGTTCAATCTCAGCCTTACTACAGGATATGTACCCAAAGAGTGGCGTACAGCAACAGTGGTCCCTCTCCTCAAAGGTGGTGCCTCAACGGACCCTGGAAACTATCGCCCCATAAGCCTGACTAGCTTGGTCTGCAAAGCTATGGAAAGGATCATCATGGACCTCATAAATAAAGATATTGGGGACCTACTGACACTGGAGCCTACCCAATTTGGCTTTGTTAAGGGCAGATCCTGCCTCTTAAACCTTCGAAATAGTCACCAAGGCCATTGACGAAGGGAAGGTAGTCCACACAGCCTACCTGGACCTCGCAAAAGCCTTTGATACAATACCCCACTCAGGCATTATAGATAAGCTCACCAGCTTAAATATAAACCCCTATGTCACTAGATGGGTTGCAAACTGGCTCAAGAACAGAACCCACATGGTTAAAATTGCTGGAGCCATGTCAGACTCCAAACCAGTTAGAAGTGGCATCCCATAAGGCTCAGTCCTGAGACCTCTCTTGTTCGGTATATATTTCTCGGAGGTACAGGCCAACACAGAAAGACTGTGGCTGACCAAGTTCGCAGATGACTGCAAACTGGGCGCCATAATCGACTCTCCAGCCGACACAAGCATCCTCCAAAAGGGTCTCATAGAAACAGACAACTGGTGCCAGAGCCATGGCCTCAAGCTAAACGCCAAAAAGTGTATAGTCATCCCCTTTGGCAAAAACAAAGTGCCCACAAAGTATCACATAGATGGTAATCCATTAAGTACAGAAGAAGTAATTAGGGACCTGGGGACCCAAGTTGATAGCAATCTCTCATTTGACAACCACGTGGCCAAAGTGGTTAGAAAAACATTTTATATAGCCCACCTAATCATGAAGGGATTCACATCTAGATTAGGGGAGGTCATCGTGCCTCTTTACTCATCCCTCATCAGGCCCATAATCGAGTACAATGCCCCTTTTGGGATGTACCTTACCAAACGCCTGCAGCAACTGGAAAGACCCCAAAAATACTTCACCAAGAGGATCAAAGGGCTCAAACAGATGCCATATGCTGCCCGGTTAAAGAAACTGCAGCTCTACTCAGTGGCATACCACCTGCTCAGAGGCGACCTGTGCCTGACGTATAAAGCCATGTCCAACCCGGAATTAAGGGACATGCAGCAGCTCAAAAAATCCAAATCCCATCGAGCTACACGCTCGAGAGACTTGAACCTCAGCACTGAAATAAATAGGACATGCTGGAGGGAGAGATTCATAACCCAGAGGCTCCCTTCACTCTGGAATAAAATCCCAGTCCAGGTTAGGCAGAGTCCCTCATTGACTCTCTTCAAGAGGAATCTTGATGAGTGGATGGGAGATTGTAGGTTTACCCCGGGTATCACTTCTGTGTCACTGTTAGACAGAGGCACAGTATACTAACCTCGAAAAAGGGCATAGCAAAATTAATTTAAAATTGGTGGCGAAAGCCAAACATACTCTGGCTAGGCTTATAAATGCCCTAGGGCAGATAGCCTAGTATGAGCCTATGCACCTATTGGTAGAGTAAGCAGTTTTATTAAAATATGCTAGTTTATCCCTTTGTAATTTTTTTACACTTTCTGGTGACTACACTTTTTTCAAACTTTTCAACAATCACTACCATTTATTCATACTCAACACATAATTTAGGTGAAAGTTGCAAGGTCTTGTTTAAGGCGGCATCAACCTTATAGATCTTATCTTTTAATCCAGCCAAATTAGCAATATTATTTTTAAGCAGTTTTTTTAAAAGGACATTTTACTTGTAAGAGTGTAGGAGCTGTTAATATTGGAAAATGTAGAGGGTATTCAGCCTTTTATATAGGAATGACTACCCGAAGTTTGGAAAAACATATTAAAGAATATCTTTATTCTATTAAAATCAGGGATTCTAACAATACCTTATATAAACACACCTTGATTTGTGAAAAACATAAAAAGTTTATTTTTTCTATAATAACACAAGTACCTATGTATATGAGGGGTTGGTGTTACAAAAATAAGCTAGAAACCATTGAAGCAGAGTGGCAAGTAAGGCTTGGAGCAGATAAGTTCCCTGGGCTTACTCAGACTGTTAACATAAAACATTTTTTGAAAGAACAAAGGTTGAAAATTAAATAATATTGATTGTAAGAATTTGTATTTTATTATGTATGGAGTAAAATGCACTTTATGATATATTTTTAAAAGGTTTTCTTTATTTAGAAGATTTTAAGACTTAATTGAATATTAATTAAATTTTATTAACTGCTTGATTTTATTGGTTAATGGTTGTTTAAAAGTCACTGATGTGGTTGAAAATTTAGTTTCTGAAGAAGTTTTTTGAGATGAAGGCGTGATAGTAAAGTTTATTAACGTTAAGACTAGTTGCCTATTTCCCCTACCATTCCCATTATTGAAGTGGTTTTCTATTTATTTAGTTGTTTGGTGTATTACCACTTATCATCCAGTCTTGTTTTCTTGAACTGCCCTAATTATTGGGAGGAAAGGAGCAGGTGTCTGGGTGAAGGGGTGCATATGGATCTTTCTTTACATAATTTTTTGAATGTTAGTTATACTGCTGTTAGTGCGTGTGCACCCTGCCAGAATGTGTCCCTCTAGAAGTGTTAGTATGTTGTTATATTATTGCTTGTTAAATGTTGTAAGTGGACTTAATTGTACATAGGTTCATAAGTTCATATTAGGCTATCTGCCCAAGGGCATTTATAAGCCTAGCCCAGAGTTTTGTGGCTTTCACCACCCCTTTAGTTTGAAGGATACTATGCCCATTACTTTGCTGTGCCTCTGTCAAGCAGTGACACTGAGATAATCCCTGGGGTATATCTGCGATCTTCCATCCATTGGTCAAGATTTCTCTTGAACAAAGCCAGCGAGGTGCTCTGCCTCACATTTACCGGGATTTTGTTCCACAGCATAGGGAGTCTCTGGGTGATGAATCTGTCCCTCCAGCACGTCCTATTAATAACCGTGTCAAGGTTTAAGTCTCCCACCCTTGTAGTTCTGAGGGATCTAGATTTTTTGAGGTGAAGCATGTTCATCAATTCCGGGTTGGACATGGCCTTGTATGTCAGGCACAGGTCACCTCTGAGCAGATGGTAAGTGACTGAATAGAGCTGGAGTTCCTTCAGTCGGGCAGCATAAGACATATTTTGAGACCCTTTATCCTTTTGGTGAGGAACTTTTGGGGCCTTTCCAGTTGCTGCAGGTGTCGTGTCAGATACATTCTGAATGGGGCATTGTACTCAATCATTGGTCTGATGAGTGATGAGTACAGGGCGATGACCTCCCTTGATCTAGATGTGAATCCCTTCATGATCAGGTGGGCAATGTAGAAGGTCTTCCTAACTACTTTGGCAACGTGAGTGTCAAACGAAAGGTTACTGTCAACCTGGGTCCCCAGATCCCTGATAACCTCTTCTGTGCTTAGTGGATTGCCGCCTATATGATAGCCAGGGGTAACCTTGTTTTTCCCGAAGGGTATGACTATGCATTTTTTGGTGTTTAACTTTAGGCCATGGCTCTGGCACCAGTTATCCGTTTCTATAAGACCCTTCTGAAGGATATCTGTGTCAGATGTGTTCTCAACTATGGCCCAGTTTGCAGTCATCTGCAAACTTTGTCAGCCATAACCCTCCTGTGTTTGCTTGTACTTCTGAAAAGTAGATGCCGAACAAGAGTGGGCCCGGGACTGAGCCCTGTGGGACACCACTTGTGACAGGCTTTGAGTCTGACATGGCGCCAGCAACTCTGACCCTGTGGGTTCTGTCACTTAGCCAGTTTGCAACCCATCTTGTGACGTATGGGTTTACATTTAAGCTGATGAGTTTTTCAATGATACCTGAGTGGGGTATTGTGTTGAAGGCCTTTGCCAGGTCGAGGTAGGCTGTGTGGACTGCCTTTCCCTCATCAATGGCCTTGGTGACTGTTTCGAAAAAGCCAACCAAGTTTAAAAGGCATGATCTGCCTTTGACAAAGCCAAACTGGGTTGGATCCAAAGTCTGCAAGTCCCCTATGTCTTTATTTATGAGTTCCATTATGATCCTCTCCATAGCTTTGCATATCAGGCTTGTCAAGCTGATGGGACGGTAATTTCCAGGGTCGGTGGAGGCACCGCCTTTGTGAAGTGGGACCACGTTTGCGTGCCGCACTCCCTTGGGTACGTATCCTGAGGTGAGGCTAAGATTAAACAGCTGCCCTAACTGCGGGATTAATTCCTCATTGAGTTCGTGGAGCACACAACCGGGGACACCATCTGGTCCCATGGATGCTGTGTTTTTTGCCTTGGACAGAGCAGTTCTCACCTGAGCGTTAGAGATGTTTGGGAGGCTACAATCCTCTGGTATAGATATCTCAACTTTGGGGGAGAGAGTTTGCACTGAACCTGTCAGCCAGTATGTTGGCAATGTCTGTAGGTTCAGTAATTTTTACATCATTTTGAACTAATTCTGAGCATATCTGGGAGTTTCCTCCCAGGTTTCTAACATAGCTAAAGAAGGCCTTATGATTGTCTTTTGAGTCCTTAGCGACTTTTCTCTCAAAATTTGCCTTGGATGATTTTATGAGAGATCTTAGTTTTTTACTTATAATGATCAAAGGTGTCTTCCCTTTTAAGGATTTTGCTCTATCTTGTAGTAGCTTCCTCTTTTTGTTGTAGTGCTTGTTTATGGCTGGAGTCCACCAGATTGGACACTTGCCTTTGGTACAAAGAGTCTTTGTTTTGTTTGGGATTGCCTGATCCATGCAGTCCTGTAGGTGCTGGTAGAAGGCATTTGTAAGTGATTCAGCGGCTTGAGTAATGGTTTCCGCAGGCTCGGGGGCCTTAAAAGAGACCACACTAGTCTTTAGAAGTGTGAAGTCGGCTTTTGAGAAGTTCTTCACTGTGGTCTTTTTATCTCAGGTGGGGGATGTGGACTTCCAGTGAGATTAGTTTATGATCTGATCTCACCAGTGAGGGGTGTACTTCCGGTGTTGAACATTGTGACCCCATGTTCTTAATGATGAGATCTAGTATGTTTTCTCCTCTTGTGGGGATGGTGACTAGTTGTTCCATGGCATTTGAGTTTATGAACTCTAGGAACCTTTGGGCTAGAGTGTTGGGGCTTGAGTAGTGATCCCAGTCTATATTCGGGTAGTTGAAGTCACCTAGTATGATGGTGTTTGGAGATACATTTATCCCCTCCAGTGTTTTCAGGAAAGCTATGTGAGGTTCCTGAGATTGAGAGGGTGGCCTGTAACATGCTACAAATTGCAGAGCAGTCTTGCCTATGGTTAATTGCACCTGGATGGTCTCCGATGCAAACCTTGAGGTGTGTGTGTCCTTTATGAATATGGGCACTCCCCTCCTTTCTTGGTGTTGTCCGGATTTTGGGGCGGGCATGATATGAGGTAAAACCTGATAGTGCTGGGGTGCTCTCAGGAGCCTTGAACCAGGTTTCAATCACAGCACAGACATCTATGTTCTCCATACTGAGAAGGGCCGCATCTTGAGGTTGAGACTTCTGGCATTGAGCAGCATTACCCTTAGTTTTTCCTTTTTGTGTTCTAGGGTGGTAGGTTTAGAATTTGAGCCTTGCCTAAAAAAGGCACTATGGGGGTGGCAAGAGCCTTTGCCAATATCTGGAAGCCCAGGGGTGACAGGTGCAAGCCATCCCTTGCGAAGCAGCGTGACTTGTCCAGCATGTCATCCCAGGCAGACAGGCATTGGATCCCCTTTGAATGACACCAGAGTTTAAGTCAATTATTAAAGCTGATCATCTTGTCTCTGTATTGTGGCATCATTCTTGGTGAAGGTAGGATACTGCTCAAGGTCAGGGTCATACCTGCCTGGGCTACATAATCAGAGAGCTCCTCTATGTCTCTTTTCATGTAGTCCAAGGAGGTGCTTCTCAGGTCGTTCACACCAGCGTGGACAATGACAGAGTCATACTTGTACCTGCTGTTGAGATATGTGGCGGATTCTAGCGCCCGACATGCAGCTTACTGTGACCTTCTCCTTACTCATTCTGGTGAGCGGACGCCAGTGTGTCTGACTATGGAGTCACCAATGACGAGTGTGTCTGGCATTGTGTTTGGCCTTAAGGGCTGTGACTGTTTGGCACACTGACTATGTGGTCTATGTGTTGCATGTGTTGTGTCCTGAGGTGGCAGTTGTTTGGGTGTCTGCTTTGGTGGCCTCTGCTGTTTTGGTAGATTTTTGATCAGAGCCTCCGAGTATGTCTTTGTGTATTTATGTGTATGATTTGAAGTTGTGATAGTACTATGTGAGACTGGGTTTGTGGTGTGTGTGGTTACCTTCTCCTCCTGTCTGGTCTTGCCAGTCCTATGTTGAGAGAGCTCAGCCTCCAGTTTGGCTATATAGTTGCATCTCTCGCATGTATTTGTGTTTTGTGGGAGAAGGAGAGGGTTGTCTGTGTACATGAGACAATTGTAACATTGCCTCAATATTCCCAGATTCACCAGCTGAGCAGGAGAGGACACTAGCAACTGATCCCTCGACATGCTAGAAGGAATAGAAAAAAACTTTAAAAAAGACTCCAGGGGATGTGGGTGATCGAAAAGGGGTTTTAGGCTGGTGGGGTACTTTGTATAATAAAAGTGCTATATCAAAGTAAAAAAAATACTTTAGGAGCAAGTGCTAGGCTTTACAGATAGAGAATAGTCTACTTAAGAATCAAGTAGAGCTGAACTTTTTAGATATAGAATACGCTGGTTTGATCAGCAGTACAGTTCAAGGAAGGCTGTTTTAAGGGAAAATTTGAAGAGTGGACTTTAGGTAGCCCGAATAGTTTAACCTTGATTAATCAGCAGGGGGCTGGAAAAGACAGGAAATGACCCAAAATGGCCAATAAACTACATGTTACTGCCTTAAACCACTCCTCTGAGGACAAACAGGCAGCTCAGTACTCCCCACTCTCACTGGTGAGTAAAGAAACTTCCTCCTGACCAAACAAGGAAAATGGAGAAATACAGGAACCAAGACAAAGCCCAGGGATCAGCAAAATCTGATCACTGGAACAAACTATTAGGTAAGTATGGAAAACAAGAGTATTTTTTTTTTGTTTTTTTTTCAAGTTTTTTTTTTCAGATAGGCAGAAAATACAATAAATGCTGTGTTTTTCGATTAATTGCTATCAAAAGCTAGTACACTTGAGTGTATTAGCCTGTTGTTTAACTTTTAAGCAAAACTTAAACAAGGAAGTGCAACAAACAATTCAAGCTATTAAAAACAGGTAATAACTGAATTAAACAGGCAGAAATAGTCGTCGAAAGGCTCAAAAAGTCGAAAATGCAGAAAAAAATACTTAGAATCTGGAAAGTTTGTCTTCTGGTCTCTGCTGCTCTAGGAACTCTGCTGGATACCATATGTTAGTTAGGTATGCATTTCATAAACAGAAGTGAATTGTGCACTGACAGTTGCCACACAATATGCTTGGTGTAGCAGTTTAACGAAATGTCATATATTTGGAGAGTAATACAAATTCTGCTCTTCACATCCCTAGAAGTAGGACACAGGCTATACTGTAGGCCTCTATATATTGTTTTTCATTTTGAGCTGGGAACATCTGTCTTCCAGTACTGATTGATAGATCATTGGCATGACAAATGTAATTACAAGCAATAGCTCAGCATTTTGTGTAACACGGGGTATAGTTATCTTTTGGGCAACTTTGTCTGTATAGTGGTGGGTAAAGGGTGTGTATATTTGTCACTGATAGATGCTTTAAAATTTTACTGTTTATTTTTTGTGTTTTGTGGGTAGGGATGCTTCTGAATTTACCTTGATCTTAGGCTGTGGACCCATGATTATTGTCTGTTGTGATCTCTTGGGTGGCAACTTTCACATGGCTCAGTCCTGCAAATACAGCTGTTGATATTTGTTTCCCAGTACATACATACAGAGCCTTATAATGATGTGTTTAACTTTGATGTGTGCTGCAGGATAATGCTGTAATGTAGACTGCTTGTAGTGGGCTACAAATACTGTACTCCGCACAAAGATCATGACTTTTTACATACATCACTGCACTCCCATTACCCTTCAGCACTTTTTGAGCATACAGTCCAGGTAATGGGAGATGTAACTCCGCATACATGCTGGTACAACATACCATAGGGCTAGATTATACTGCATGTTAGCAAGCTGTTGTAACATGCCACTGTACTTCCTGTTTGCTTAATATATATCTCTGTACTGCTCTGATAGGCCACACTTCCCATACATAACAATCATTTTTTTCTCTCATCCTCCCTCTCTGTCACTATCCTGCATTTTTTATTCATTTCTTTCTTTCATTTTTGTCTTTCTTGTTTTATTTATTTCCATTTATGTTCACATTTTCTACAGTATCTGCCATTACTGTGCCAGTGGTGTGGCTCAGGTCAACAGCACTACCCACCAGTCCTAGCCTTCTCCTGCCTCCAGTCCCTGTTATTTCAGGTCTGCCTCCACACTAGGTGTACTGAGGGAGCATGCACGATGACTCCTTTGTAGCCTCTGGTAATTTCTCTATGGAAGACAGAGCACCACTGCTCCCTTTAGTAATACTGCCAAGGGTGAGCAGTTTATTACCCTCAGGGAGTTGGTAGGGGTGGTGGGGGAGTTGACTGACCAATGACTGTAAGACTTCCATCAACTGGGAAAATTATTCAAGTACCAATGCACAGGCCCAACACTTCCTGGAATTCATCAGTTCCAATGCTCTGGACCATCTCATTCTGACCCCCTCTAGAGGAAGCAACATCCTTGACCTGGTTATCACCAACATGGGAACTGTTTCTCCACACCTATAGTCAGTTCCTCCCTGGTTAAATCCGACCACAAACTGATCACCATGGAAATCTCCAACTC
Organism: Protopterus annectens; assembly: GCF_019279795.1. NCBI lineage: Eukaryota > Metazoa > Chordata > Ceratodontiformes > Protopteridae > Protopterus > Protopterus annectens. The sequence continues at coordinate 1,931,472,090 of NC_056725.1, read as the reverse complement.
ACCTACACCCCCCACAAAGGTGACCACCCTGAAAAACTGCTCCAAAGCTGACTTTAGGCTCCTAAAAACAAAGGTGGCTCACATCTCGGCACCCATGCCAATGGAAAATAGCTGCATGACTGCTAAATCATACACCAATGCACTGTATGAGCACGTACACAAATGCATGGAACTTGCCATACCAAATAGAACCAAGATGCTCTCCTCCAAAAAAAGGAAGCCAATCTGGTGGTCCTCAGCCATCAATAAACTCTACAACAAAAGAAGGAAACTGTTGTGGAAAAAAAGTGAAGTCACAAGACTGGAAAAACTCCCTTATCAGCCTCAACAAAAATTTGAGATCCCTTATCAAATCATCTAAAGCCAGCTATGAAGGGAGAATTGTGGCTGACACCAAAAATGACAACAAAGCCTTCTATAGCTATATCAAGAACCTGCAAGGTAATACCCAAATTTGCTCTGAGTTATTGCACAATAGTACCGCCTATACTGAGCCAACAGATATAGCCATCATACTGGCTGACAGATTCAGTGCCAACTTTACCCCTCCCCCAAAGGCTCTATCACAATACCAGAAGAAAGCCTGGCAGCCAAGGTAAAAGCTGCATTGTCCAAAGCCAAGAATACAGCATCCATGGGACCTGATAATATCCCTGGCTGTGTTCCGCATGAGCTACAAAATGAACTGGCACCACACCGGTGTGCCCTGTTCAATCACAGCCTTACCTCAGGCTTTGTCCCTAATGAATGGTGCACTGCTACAGTCATCCCTCTCCATAAAGGGGGAGCAACTACAGACCCTGGGAAATAGCACCCTCATTAGCCTGACGAGTCTGGTATGTAAAGCTATGGAGTGCACCATCATGAACCTGCTTAACAAAGATATATGCAATCTCCAAACTTTTGACCCCACACAGTTTGGCTTTTGTCAAGGAGAGATCTTGCCTGCTGAACCTGGTTGACTTCTTCAAGGCAGTCACCAAGGCTGTGGATGAGGTGAGACAGTGCATAAAGCCTACCTCGACCTAGCTAAGGCCTTTGATACCATTCCCCACCTGGGTATCATTGATAAATTCACCAAACTAGGCATCAATCCTTATATCATTAGGAGGGTTGCAAATTGGCTCACAGACAGGACCCACAGAGTGAAAGTTGCGGATTCAAAGTCAGACTGTCGACCAGTCATGAGTCGAGTCCCACAGGGCTCAGTCCTGGGCCCACTCCTGTTTGGAATCTACTTCTCAGAAGTCCAGGCCAAAACAGAGGGATTCTGGCTGACCAAGTTCACTGATGACTGCAAGCTAGGAGTCATTATTAACTCCCCAAGTGATGCAGACATCCTACAAAAGGGCCTCACTGAGACCAATGACTGATGTCAGAACCATGGCCTTAAGCTTAGTGCCAAAACATGCGTTATCATTCCCTTTGGAAAAAAATCAGTTCCCACTAATTACCACGTCAGTGGGAGCCCACTGAACACTGAAGGGGCCATAAGAGATCTGGGCACCCAGGTCGACAACAACCTCGCCTTCGACCACCACCACATCGCTACTGTGGTCAGTAAATCCTTCTATGTGGCACATCTCATAAACAAAGGTATCGCATCCAGGTAGAAAGAGGTCATCATCCCTTTCTACTCATCCCTCATTAGACAAGTCATCGAATATAACACTCCGTTTGGTATGTACCTGACCAGGCACCTACAACAGCTGCAGATGCCACAAAAGTACCTCACAAGAAGGATCCTAGACCTTATACACATGTCCTACATGGACAGACTCAAGAAACGTCTGCTGATTTCAGTCTCTTATTGTCTACTTAGAGGTGATCTCTGCTTGACTTATAAAGCCATGTCCGACCCAGCCCTACCTGAAATGCTACAGCTAAAGAAATCCCAATCCCCTCACCCCACATGCTCCAGAGATCACAACCTCATTACCATAATCAACAGAACATGCTGGAGGGACAGGTTCATCACCCAGAGACTGCCCTTACTCTAGAATAGGCTTCCCATTCATGTCAAGCAGAACACCTCATTGTCCCTCTTCAAGAGAAATCTCAATGAGTGGATGGGTAACAGAAAGTTCACCCCAGGGATCACTCCAGTTGCCCTACTGGATAGAGGCTCTGTGAACTAACATCAGGTGGCACGATGCCAGGGCAATTTTTGTAAAGGCTCCAGGGCCATTAGTCTAGTACACACTTATGAACCTATGAACTTATCAGCCACCTGGACAGGGTCCCTGTGCAACTTCAAGAATCACACCACTGCCCATCTCTACCTTTATCATCTCAGATGGGGCCCCATGGTAAAAGTGGCATGGGTTCTGACTGATCAATACCTGGGTCAAGTACAAGCAATGTGATAAAGAATAGTATGCCAACCCGATCCCCTGTCCCTCTTGCTCTCCTTCCTTAAATGTCACTTCCCCCTCATGTTTGCTGTCCAGTTCTTTCCATCACCATTGTCCCCCTTTGATTACGTATCTGTAGTTTCATTGTTCAAACTGGAAAATGTGTCAGTACCTCCCCTGTCAGTTTTTTATGCTGTTTAGTTTATTGGTTTGTGTTTCCCTGCTTCTAAACTTCACCCTCTTTCCATCACTTTGTCTTACCCTTAAATCCTTCCTGAATTTCGTTATCAAAAATAAGTGAGCTTGTCCCTAAAATACATATATTTTTCCTTGCTCCTTTCCACTCCCATTCTTACTTTACTCATTTCCCTTGTGTATGCTCCTCTGCTTGCCACACTCAACTTTTACTTCTTTCCTGCACACCCATTTTAAGGTCAAAAATTAAATTAAATTTAAATATTAATGTAAGCCCTTTATGGAGGCTTGCAAGCTGTCTTGTAGCATCATTACTCATAAGTCATATACTTGCAACTTGCTTGTTACCTTTTATTGCACCTGATCTAGCTGTGGTTATGGTGTTCTAGGCTTTCTAATTAGTAGCAGTATGGGCCACAATATTCCACCTAACAATTCCCTTCAGGCTACATCATGATATGAGCCATCTCCGCAGGAGGCAAACTGCAGTGGAGCTAGACATGTTTCTGAGTCCCAAGGAAACACTTGTGTTGAATCAGAATTGATCAGTGTCTATGATCAATGTCATTTGACTGAGATATATAATTAATGATACTAACCAATATAGATTGAAGTACCTACTTTTGATTTGTAACAACCATTGGCAGAAACAGGAAAAGTCTGAACTGAAAATAATTGAATGGTTTTCAGACAATGAGTACTAGTAAAAAACAATGGGGGGGGGGGTTTAATAAAGCCTACATTTGTGTGTGTGTGTGTGTGTGTGTGTGTGTGTGTGTGTGTGTGTGTGTGTGTGTGTAGGCATTGTGCCATGATGCTTAGAAGTGAACATATTAAGATTCAGTAAGTGCTGCTGAGCAGCACACACGCACGTACAAACAAGGAAAATTCTCTGGCATGCAAATTGCCTTATAAGCAGGTGAATTTCATGCAAATGAGGCAGGTAGAGCAATTCAACCAGCAGAAAGGCATCTGTTCAGACCCTGTGCCAGTGTCCATAGTGTGCTCAGAAAAATTCCTCATACAGGAATCTAGACAGACAAAAGGGGGTGTAAAATTGTAGAAATGTGGACATAAATCCCAATAAGCTCGGCTTGTTTGCGTTTTGTGCCACAGTGTGCAAAAATGCTTAATAGAACAATAACAAAAATATATATATATGAAAAAAAGAATTTTATACTATGTGACAGAAATGTATTATAGGACTTTGCCTGGGGTCCATATAATGGTTAATTGCTGCTGTTGCTAAGGTGATAGAGCTATGAAGAGTGTAGTTTCCAGGCTGTCAGCATTAAGTATGCAAATGAGGTGGAGTTATTGAATAGCAGAAAGGAGTAATCATGTTCACATATCCCCTTCCTATAAGGTCTTACACCATTTTGATGTTTACACAGGATATGGCTGACATTGGGGGGGGGGTGTTCTGTCACAACTAAGCTCTTTTAAATTTAGGTGCATCTGTGTGCATGGCAAGCCACCTGGCTGAGAGTGTTCTTAAAATGGGATGTATTCAATTAACAATTTTGATCTTTGCATAAGCTATGCTGCATGGCACTGTGACTGGTGTCATGCACTGAATAGGGCCATTAAATGCCATTAGTTATAGTCTAGGCAGGTGGAATGCATCATACTTACCCAATCACACATTCAGCACCTACAGCAGAGCTGTATAAAGTATACATACACCCTACATTCTGATTTTCCTCAATACTCTAAACCATTGGAATACAGACTTGGGAATTTTAACTGAGATAATGCTAGTGCTACATCTGTATGTGCTAGATGCTGAAGTCAGTGCTGCTGCTGCTGACAATAGGCCTAGGCTGAGAAAGAGAAGAGTGTTCAGGCCCAGTGTAACCTTCCAGCAGCTACATAAGCTGCAGATTGTAGAGCACTACAGGGTGGACAGGAACATACTACAAGAACTCACTGAGCTCTGCTGTCCTCATCTCAGACCCAGACACAACAGAAGGGAACCCATCCCAGGGGAACCAAAGGTATGTGTAGCCCTGAAGATACTAGCTACAGGTACTTTCCAAAGACCAACTGGGGATATGATGGGGATCTCACAAGCCTCTGCATCCAGGATACTCCACCAGTTCCAGGATGCCATGCTACCACATGCCAGTGAGCGCATATATTTTCCCCTGCTATATGCAACACTTCTACCATGTAGCACACTACCCTGAAGTACTGGGTGCCATAGATTACACTCATGTGCACATCAAAGCTCCACCCAGTGAGGATGGTAGACTCTACATTAACTGCAAGGAGTACCACTCTATCAACTGCCAGATCATGTGCAATGCCTAGGGAATTATCCTGAATGTGTGCGCTGGCAGCCCTGGCAGTTATCACAACTCCCATATCTGGCATGCAACACAGCTGTACCAGATGGGGGGACATCCCACACAGCCATTTACTGAGGGATGCTGGCTATGCCCTGGAACCGTGGATGATGACATCCATCAGAAATGCACACACAGCCACAGGAAAATGCCATAATTAGGCACACACACAAACTAGGAGCACCATAGAGTGAGTGTTTGGGCTTGTGAAGTCAAGGTTCCTGCGCCTCGATATATCTGGTGGAGTCCTGCAGTACTCTCCAGCCACATGTGCACATATGTTCACAATATGTGTTATGCTATACAATCTGATCCTGTGGAAACAGCTGCAGCAGGATCAGCAAAGGGATGGGATACACAGACCCCACCAGTGACTAGGTCACCACAGCCAAAGTCACAGAGAATTTGGAGTAGGAACCCCTTGCTGATGCCCTTGTAGGCAGACATAGGCATGCTCGGTATGCCCTGGCTTTGGCTAAAAGACAACACATAGAACATTCACTGACATCCTAGTGACCTAGGGACTGACACCTTACTCCTACTCACATACATATATTAAAATTGGTGCAAGGCAACCCACACAACCTGCACCTATCCATGTATTGGCTGTGTACTGCTTGCATCAGACAGATTCAGTCCTGAACTACAGTGCTGTGAACTGCTGCATTCACAATGTAAGTCTCTAACCTACGGAGTACTTGTAAGGATTTGTATGATATGGTATTGTATATATGTATTTGCTACATTTACGCAAGTAAATATAGTGTGCAATTTGGACAGAAGTAACATCCACATGGGACTACAGATACCCATTCCACTATCACGTGTCCTTTAATAGTCACTAGGCTTTATGCATGGAATATTCACTAAATCAGTCAAGGGAAATGTTAAACAGTGGGGTTACATGATATTTGGACTACTGTGTATCCCAGCAGAACATGCAATGTCATTCCCCCACCCCATACCTCTCAACCTCTTAGAGCAAGAAATCTGGACAAAGCCATAAATAAAAGTGGGACAAAAGACAAAAATAGGGGCAATTTTTAAATATTGCTCTTATACTCTTAAAAAGTTGATAGGATAACAGGTTTTGCATTAACATGGATTTTGTGATGTATATGAAACCTGAAACTTAAATGTCTGTCATTATTTTCTAACTTCAATCTTTAATGATTTGCCACCAATTTGCCAGAAAACTATAACTTTATGAAAAATGGATGAAAAATGAGGCAAAAATCTGGACATTCTGCAAAAATCTGTACAGTTGAGAGGTATGCCCCACCCCCAGTACAACAGTTTCCCATATAACTGCTTTAACACTAACTCATCAGTGGTATATCAGCAGTCCAGGCAATATCAGGGCAGTAGCATAGAAATTGATCATACATTGCATGTCTCACTTAACAGAGGAATAACAACATAACTATTTATGCTGTTCATTATGTGATGAATGACTCCTCTCTATCTGGCAGGTTGTATGGTTCAGTGGACTAGGGATGTTAGCATGGGTGATGGTGTTGATGGTTCTACTCTGGTCCACATCTTTTGGATGTGAGGTATTATGTTGTTTTTTTACAGGCTGTCAGTCTTTATTAACCTCTGTCACATATTAATTATATCAGACAGCTGAAGAATGCCATGGACAATTTAAGTGAAGTGCAGTACTGCAAAAACAGGGACAGATGTCGTTGTCAGTGGCACATAAAATCCCGGACTGAAGTACAGGTAGGTGTGGCCTGGAGTTAGTTTGTAAGTAATGACAATCCCATTGGGCATGTTCATACACTTAAACAGAGCACAATGTTGTTGCCCCTTGCTCAAAATGACCTGTTATGTATAGATATGTCTATACATACATACATATATGTTTACATATCTGTCTGTTACTATCTCTCTCTCTCTCTCTCTCTCCCATAGATGGTATATCTATCTCTATGTATATACAAATAGATATATAACTCTATATATATATATATATATATATATATATATATATATATATATATATATATATATGGATTCACTTTAGAAGCTTAAATGCTGAAATGTCGAAATTCAGTATTTCAAGCCCATGAAGTGGAATTCTGAAGAGTGAAAGCCCAGAGGCACAAAATTCAAAACCTCGGATAGCGGAGGTTTTGAATTTCACGCTTCTGAGGATCTGCTGTGGTTATGGATTCAGGTAAGTGTGTGTGTGTGTGTGTGTGTGTGTGTGTGTGTGTGTGTGTTGAGGGTTTTGTGTAGAGTCTGTGGTGTGTGTTAGTGTTTTGTTGCTGTGGTGTGTGTGTGCGAGCAGAATGTAGCTTGTGTGGTGGTGGTGGTGTGTGTGTGTTTGTGTGTAGTGCGACCTCGGAGTTAGAATATATAAGTGGGGGGGTGGGGGTGGCCCCCACATGGGGGGTGCAGGGGGGCTTGCCCCCGGCTTTTAAGTAGTAGAAAGCTTATGTTTGTGTGTGGGGAGGATGGTGTGTGTGTGTGTGTGTGTGTGTGTGTGTGTGTGTGTGTGTGTGTGTGTGTGTGTTAGAACCGCAAAATTCAAAATCTCCAATGTGCGAGTTTTTGAATTTCGCGGTTCTGTGTTTTCATGGTTTTAAAGATTCTACTTTATAGCTTCGAAATATTAAATTTCGATATTTCAGTATTTCGGGGATATAAAGTAAATATATATATATATATATATATATATATATATATATATATATATATATATATATATATATAAAGAGAGAGAGCTGCATCTATCTATCTACATATATATATATATATATATATATATATATATATATATATATATATATATATATATATATACATATAATGTGTATATAAACATACATCTCTCCTTTCTAACTCTCTAGGTAGATCTTGGAACCATCTACCTCCTGAGATTACCTCACTTTCTTCTATAAATCATTTCAAAGCCAAGCTCAAACAATACCTGGGGTCAAAATGGACCTGCTACTGTACCAAACCTGGCTAATCCATGGACTATCCACAAGGATCACCCTTAGCAACTGCTATTTTTTCCAACCTCACTTGATGGTATCTTATGATTATTTTGTCACTACTCCTCATGATAACTCTTGACTCCTTGCTAAAAAAAAAAAATTGTTTTGTTTTTTGTACATTGTCTTTTTGTATATTGTCTTTTTCTTGTTTGTTATTGTTGGAGCTTTTCTCCCCGGGCCTCTGCTGAAAATGGGCATATATCCAGTCGGACTATCCCGGTTAACAAATGTAAAATAAAATAAATAAATAAACATCTCAGTCTCTCCCTGTATATCTGTGTAACATATATATATATATATATATATATATATATATATATATATATATATATATATATATATATATATATATATAAATATATCATACACACACACACACAGCTACATTTATATATACATCCCTGTTATATACATAAATGTGTGTGTGGCTGTCTGGATTGTCCGACATATCCTGATAATGGTGGGTAAAGTTGCACTATCACACATCTATAATGTTGCTGAAAATATCCAAAGTAAGGGCTCAACAGTACCTAATGCACTTACCTACAGACCCCTGTGCCTGCTGGATGTCAGCACACATACAGCAACATTTGAGCAGGTGGAGTAATGTATAACATTGTCTACACATGCATGGACAGGGCACATTGTTCTTGCCTACAGACTTGCCCATCCAAATGCAAACAGCCACATATGGCCAAACTGGTAACTGTAGCCACATACCTAGGATAAATAATTATTTGAGTGCTAGGCTACTAGATGCAGATACCAGTATGAAGCAATATCACTATTCACGCCACAGATTCTGTTCAGCACAAGCCTAGTTTGTGTAATCCACAAGTAGTTTGCCTGCAGTTATGTATAAAACAGTTGTCAGCTGTGGTGTGTGTGATAAGTACTGTGGTATATAGTGTGTAAGACTAGTTAGGTAGGGTTCTAATCTCATTCCATGTCACTTGGTGTGTGTGTGTGTGTGTGTGTGTGTGTGTGTGTGTGTGTGTGTGTGTGTGTGTGTGTGTGTGTGTGTGTGTGTGTGTGTGTGTGTGTGTGTGTGCGCGCGCGCGCATTTTTCCCCCAACAAAACAACTGGAAATCCCTCATTGACTATCAAGCTGCAATGGTTCTGCACTTTTTGGCCCTGTAAGTTGCTGCCAGTTTCCAAATTGTCCTCTTCTACAAGGCCTGCTGATGTCATCAACCTTAAGACTATCAGCTGCCATCATAATCTCAGGCTTGGGCAGTGGTGCATGTGATAAATACTGTGATCTATAGTGTTTAATACCTGTTAGCTAGGGGTTCTTATCTCACTCCAGACCACTTGGTGTGTGCATGCGTGTGCATGTCTCTCCCTGCAAAACAGCTTGAGAATCCCTCATTGACTATCAAACTGCAGTAATTTGGCACCTTTTGGCCCTGTAAGTTGCTTCCAGTTTACAAACTGCCCTCTTCTACAAGGTCTGCTGATATCATCAACATTAAGACTACCAACTGCCAGTGCAATGGCAGACTTAAGCCATGGTGCATGTGATAAGTACTGTGATATGTAGTATTTAAGCCTAGTTAGGTATGGGTTCTAATCTCACTCCAGGCCAGTTGGTGTTTGTGTACGCATATATCCCAGCCCTACATAAATATGACTACCTCAGTAACTTACAAAGAGGTAAAGTTTTGCAGTATTTTGGTTGTAGCAGGTGATGCGGGAATCCAAATGCCTGACCACAACTAGGCCTGCTGATGTCACCAAGCATAAGATGTCCTAAAGAGATAGCAACAGCAGACTACTTGAGGTATGGCATGTGTGTCATGCACTGTGATCTGTAGTGTGTACCATTAGATAGGTAAGTGTTCTAATCTACATGCAGCCAACTTTCAATGTGTGTATGCTGTGCTGTGTCCTGTAAACAGTAATTAGAAGTGGTGCTATCCTCAATGTAGCCAGATTTCTATGCGTGGTTGTTAAAGCATTTTACATCAGCATATGGAATCAAAGGTTCTTTGAACTTTAATAGCATAATGGCCCTCACAATCCTAGCCAAGTTTATACCCTGATTTACATGATCAGCACATACTGCTCCTGTCCACGAGGGACACAGGCAGAAGCCCTGTGGTGAAATGATGGTTACCCAGCCAATCATACAGATGGCATCTAACAAGGTCCACTGAGGTGCTCTGTTTGCCATTAGATGGGATTCTATTTCAAAGGTGTGTTAATGTCTGCTAGACAGATCTCTCCCCCCAGCATGTATTACTAATGTCACCTACCAGGTTAATGTCCTTAGAGTGAGTAATCCATGTACTATGCCACCTACAGATATGCAGCATTTCCATTCAATCAGGGTCACACATTGTCCCATATGCAAGGCAGAGATCACCTCTGAGTAGACTATATGCCACAGGCTACAATGACACTGATTTCAGACGATCCCCATTGAACAGATACTGAAGACGTGAAGTTCCCTTGTGAATGAGCATTATGTTGTGTGAAATTGCCAGTAGTGCTTGGAAAGGTACACTTTCAAATGGCCATTGCACTCCAATATTAATGTGCTGAGGGAATAGTACCTGGAGGTTATGAGTATGTCAATTTCGGGTGACTGTGCCCTCAGTTATGACATATGATTCCATCTTAACACTGAGAAGATATGGTGATCTCAGGTACATTAAGTGTAAATCTGTATGGCCAGGCCTGTGTGCCCAGGTTTATCACCTCTGAGTATGTACATCACACATTGCGACTGATGTCCTACTTACCAGTATCATAGGTGTTACCGATGGAAATTATACTACATATATATTTGCATGGAGTTTACAGCCATTAGTAAGTCAACAGAAATTTATTCATCAATACCCTTTTGTAGGATATTGACATAACTCACAGAGTTTGTGACTGCTCACAGTTTGCGGGCATCAGCCAACACTGTCAGCCACAAACATTCACTATTCACTTGTATCGTGGTTAAATGGCTTCCAAGCAGTACAAGACCCAGGACTGAGCCCCGTTGAACACTGCTGCTTACAGATCAGCTATTGGAGGAAGATTTCCCTATTCTGAGTATGTGTGCCATCACTGAGCCACTTACTGATCCCTATAATGATATTACCTTGGATGTCTAAGTGGGTACTTTTGTCAATGATGGCTGAGTGGGGGATAGAGTCACACAGCTTGGCTACATCCAGGGGGTTGTATGCCCTGATGTCCCCTCAGCCAGGTCCTTGGTGACTGCCTTGAGCATGTCCACCATGTTTAACAGTTATGATCTCTCTGTCAGAAATCCAAACTGTGTACAATCAACTGTTTTTAGATCACATATATGTTTTCTGATCTGCTCCATGATGATTTGCCCCATGGGTGTACAGATATGGCAAATAGGTCTGTAGTTCTTGTGGTCGGTGGATGCACCAACTCTGCAAGGGGATACCAATTCCCATTGTCCAGTCAGATGGGATGCAGCCAGTGATTACAGTATGATTGCAAGGAGTCCCAAATGGTGTTAGTAATCCTTGTTGGATTCCATGTAGGATGCAGCCTGGGATGTTACAATGTCGAATAGACGCTGTGTATCCCCCATATAGAGGACAGTTATGACCCGCTCTGTAGATATGGAAAGTATGGGACAGGTTGTAGGAATGTCATGTGACCCATGTGGTGGGAAAAGAGGAACAGACCTCTCAACCTCAGAGCAAGAAATCTGGACAAAGCTATAAATAAAAGTGGGACAAAGGCCCATAAACAGGGACAATTTTTAAATATTGCTGTTACAGACTTATAAAGTTGATAGAATAACAGGTTTTGCATTAGCGTGAATTTTCTGAAGGGTATGAAGTCTGAAACTCAAATGGCTGTCATTATTTTCTAACTTCAATCTTTTATGAGTTGACACTAATTTGTCCTAAAACCACAATTTGATGAAAAACGGGCCACAAATGTTGTGTCTTTCGGCTTTTCCCGGTTAGAGGTCACCACAGCAGAACTCCGGTCCGCTAATGATTGGCAGTAGATTTTTACGTGCCGAGTTGTCAGCCCTGATGCACAACCTTCAATGAAGGTAGCCCATTCACGCATGTCTCCACATAGAAGACACTCTCGCTGAGAATAGAACAGGACAACGTCTTACTGTGAGGCGACAACGCTACCGCAACACCACCACCAAAACGGGCCACAAATATGAGACAAAAATCTAGACATTCTGTGGAAGTCTGTACAGTTGAGAGGTATGCAGGGGAATGAAGTTGACACAGAACCAATAGGTTAACTATGAGTACAGACCCATTATATGTGGTATAATTAAGTACGAGTTCACTGACAATCTGGCCCTGTAGCTATGCTGTGCATTGTGGTTCTGCTTTGTGGAGGAGGCTAATTTTTGTCACATACTGTTTCTACATAATGTCACAACAACACTATATGCTTGTTTTAGCTGAGGAGGTTGTGCCTCCATTTTAGGGGGGCAGCCTCACCCCAACTGTCACACAGCAATGTCCACCTCTTATTGTACAGCCTGCTAATGGCAGTTGTCCAACACACAGGTTTGCTGTGCCACAAGGATCTTGTGTTCCTCCTGTGAGGTACAGCCAGGTCTATGCAGTTGACTGCTGCTTACATAAGGCATGGGTGTAGAGCTCTGCATACTTACCTGTCCCTTCTGACGGGGGAGATGCACTCACACTATATAAACTATCCCATAGGTGGTAATAAATACGTTTGTTGAAGTATATTTCTGTATTTTCTGCAAGGAAGGGGATTACATCTGATAGTTTTAATGCGAATGATCTGTGGTCAGACCTCACCAGGGAGGACCTTGCAGTGGGGTCACAGTGGCGGGCTGCAGTAGCCACCCATATTGGAAAACACATGAAGCACTATGTTAGCTCCCCTTGTGGAGATGTCAAGCCACTGGCCCTGGGCATTGTAGTTATGGATGTGGACTAACCTTTGGGCAAGTGAGCTTCAGCACGACTAAGCAACACAGTCAGTGGTTACTTAATGTCACCCCTAACCATGATCTACTGATATATCTTGATAGTCACAAGTGCATTTAAATTGTACTGATATATCTTGATAGTCACAAGTGCATTCAGATAAGTGCAACAAGTGTCTGGATTCATGGAGCTGCTCCTGCAACTGATAATGGCTTGATTAGGTGCCCTTCTAGCAGTGACACGCACCTGAAATGTCTGGGAGAAATCATACTGATTCACTAAATCTGGATGTGTATCTATCTTTAATGAATATGTATACACCACCTGCATTACCTTGCACACTATCAGTTTGTGGTCTGAGCATGTGGAATGACGTGTAGTCTGGTATGGCTGCGGTGCTGTCCATAGCTTTGAATCAGGTGTCTTTGACTGCACAAGTGTCTGCATATTCCAAGGTGGGGACACCTTATACGGAGTGGGGTTTAGTGTTGCCATTCCCAGCGTGTAGCAACATAACCGTGATGTTGTATGAATATGGCATTTTTATTGGAAAGTTTTCCCTCCAGACAGTGCCTATAAGATGCACTGTGGGGGTGTCAGCAACTTTGGCTATTACTCAAAATTCCAGGGGTGAGAGATGAAGACCATATCTGGAAAAGCACTGATGTCTGTTGAGCAAGTCATCCCAGCCAGACATGTAGTGTATCCACTTACAATAACACCACACGCTAAGACAATTATTTTCATACATCATTTTCTGTGTGTATTGAGCCATCATTCTAGGTGAGGGTCAAATGCAGCTGAAAGCTATGGGCATACCTGTAAGAGACACAGAGTGCCTAAGATCAGTTATGTGTATGCATACAGTTGAGTGATGTATGTCCCCAGTTGTACACACCTGCAGGAAAAATGATGTCATCATTATGTTACCTGGTATTCCTTGAGTTGCGGCAATGTATGGTATGGCTTATTGTGTCAACCCACAGAGAGTTAACTGTGATGTTTCTCATATGTAGCCTGGTGACATAGACATCAATGTGTCACACAATGTAATTACCTACGAATAATAGGTTTGATTTTGTGTTTTGCCTCAGGTGTTTGACTGGTGAGACAGTGGTGCATGCACTATTATGTGTACTGTGCTCTCCAGAGGAATGATTTTTTTGATTTTTGAGGTGTCTGCTGTTTGGGAATGTCTGATAAGGAGCTGCACACATGCAGTTATGTGCAATGTGGGTGTGGGTGGTGCAGGAATTGAGCGGTGCATGTTGGTAAAATGCTCATTACCATATGTACTGACTGTTGTGTGAGACACCATGGAATCAAGGTTTGAAATGCAGTCGCATCTGTCACATGTTGTGTTTGTGTGGCATAGGATTAGAGGGATGGGGACACTTTACACATCTCATTAGCAATCATTCATATTGACATTAGCGATACAGTCATGCTTGTGTGTATGTCACAGCACGCCATCATTAGGCAGTGTCATGACAGACGGTGAAATGTAACTTGTCACCTTTATGTAGGTTCCCTAAGGTAACCCAGCATCTGACAATGTGCCATACAATGCTTTGCCAGCCATGTGGACCTTGGATTGACCATAATCCTGTCATTAGGGATGGTCCCAATACCATACCTGCAAATGTGACACTATGCAAATCCTTGGGTAGACAGCCTGAAACACAGTGTTTGTAGGCATACCTTGCAGTGAAGATGTGGATGCCCATGCATGCACAGAGGATTTCTTCAACTTTGCTGACATTACATTGGCCTTGCAGGCATACAATGCCTGTCAAACAACCAGACAGCAAACTGGTTGTTGTGTGACATGATGTAGGAACATAGACATGTATTCTGGGTACATAACTGTACAGTATGACATACCTAGGACATGTGGCAGGTGGATACACTTTGGCCAAAGGTGGCCAGTCCTCTGCAATAAGCCTCACAGCCATGTCGTGCAGATATTTACCATTAATCTGTTGTAGAGCAGGATGCATGAAGTGCTGTGAAATTGTCACCTGAGATGGATCACCACAGCTGTGCTGCTTGTTTCAGCAAGTCTGGACATCTCTGTCACTGGACATTGCACATTATATTGTGACATTGCAGCTGTCCTCCTAATCACCATCTGATCAGTTCCCTAGTGACATACCACCAACCCTGGTACAGAAGGCATAATACATTCAAAAGCCAACTGATTGCTCAGGTTGCTAATCAAGCCATCTACCTGGAGAAGGTTGTGTGAAGCCTACAGAGCCTTTCATGATGTGGGACAACTATGTAAATGAACAAACAAGCTGTGTCCTGCTTCTCACCATAGCTTTCATAGTAATGTTTTGCATGAGATGACAGAAAAAGTATTGAAGCATGGTATCCTATAGGTTCATAGGTAGGTACTAAACTATCGGGCCTAGGACCTATACAAGCCTAGCCATAACAATTCCCTGGCTATTTCTTCCCACAGTATTTATAGGTTCATAAGTAGGTGCTAGAATATCGGCCCTAGGGCTGTCTAGTACCCTCACAACCATAAGAGAGTGGTTGTGGTGAGACCAGCAGTAGTAGTAGCAATTCAGGGGACTCCCCTACTTTCTGCATTCTTCACAAGGTAATTGTGTCCCTTCAGTACACACTGCTTGAGTATTGTCTAACTGCAGAATACCTTTGTCAAACCTTCCACCTTATTTTCACAGTGTGTATATATATATATATATATATATATATATATATATATATATATATATATATATTATGCTTACCTCCATTGTTTGTCTGTGCTCTGTACAAACACCTTGGATGACTCTTTTCTTGGAACATGATGAAAGTAACTGCAATACTTAGTTGCACAGAGGACAACTAGCATGCAGTGCTAAACAGTGTCCCCAGATCTCACAGTCGTCTGATATGTAAAGCCATGAAAGGAGTTAGCATGGATAATATCAGTAACAATCTCATGCACCTATTTACACTGGACCAAACACAGTTTGTTTTTCTCAAGGGCAGATCATGCCTATCTACCCTAACCGGTGGACCTCACTGAGTGTTACACTATGCAATGGATGATGGGAATATGACTCACTCCACCTACTATGGCCTGACAAGGTGTTTGACAATATTAGGCCAGCAGGCTTTGCTGGAAACTGTGTAGGTTATTCACAGAGTGGTATGTCAGCTGGTGGAAAGCCAAGTGTCTGATAGTCATAATCTGGGAAGATACCATTAGGTAGACCTATGCTACAATGACGTCAGTCACCAGTGGACTTCCCTCAGACATCATTAATGGAATATCCCTTGTAGCCATTCCCTTATCTGCAGTCACAGCCACTGTCAGTGACCTCTGACTGACTACATTAGCAGGTGATTGCATATTAGGAGCTGTCATTGAATCCTACACAGAACCAACAATTATCCAGGATGGCCTGAGACACACACTCAATTGTTGTCAGAGCCACTGATAAATAGTAAATGCCAAGAACTGCACAATACTATCCTTTTAGAAGTCATTCACCCCTGGAAAATATAGTAGCACCTGCACACCCCACACAGCTGAGCCATTACTCAGGGATGTATGGACACAGAGAGTAATGCAACCTTTGACTTTCATTGGTTGGTAAGATGTGGGGATTCATTCAATTTTGTACAACCTATACAGAAAGGTATAGCATGTAAATCCCAGACTGTCATTGTTTTACCATATTTGGCACTTATCTCACCTATCATTGATTGCAATGGCACCTTTGCTATGCCACTGCACAGGCATATCTTGCAACTGCAGCAGCCACACAAGTTCCTTGGTAAAACAATACACATCCTAAATGCTTTGGAGGGGATGTGTATGGCTGCCATATAGGGAAGTATCAGATCCCATTGTGTACCTCTTGCTTATCCAAAACAGGACTAACACATGTATTACCTGTTCTACACACCCACACCATCACTGCTGGTATAGATAGTACAAGCTGGAGAAACAGGTGTGTAACACAGACACTACACCCTATATGTAACAAGCCCCCCCCCCCATGCATGTGAAGCACACTTCTGCTGTAATGCACATCATGTGCAAGTTACAATAGGATGCAGAACAAAACAATAATTACTGGTGTAGGACAAATATCTGTAATGGACACTGGAAATTTGTATATGGGTCATCTCCCTCGCCACAGTTTGTAGATGTGTTTACTCCAGAGACCCTGATGATACTTATTAAGGGTATCAGACCTTTTCATAGATTAGGGATGCATGAGTAGGCTGAGTGACACCATTGTCCTTGTTAGCCTGTTATACACATATGACTCTATGGAGCCATGCACCTATAGTGTTGTACCTTGCTGGAGACATATTTAGTCTATGCTGACATTCCATCCTGTGCTGTGATGTCTATGGGTTTATTGCACCTGTGAATCCATAGGTGTCCCCTACAGACTCCCATAACTGAACCATAAGCAGGTCTGTGCACACCTTTCATTGTGTAAGTATACAGCCATTACAACATCATACAAAATAAGTTACACAAAATTATGTGGCTTACTCATTACAAATGTCAGCATCCAGTATATGTCAGTAACCAGTACAAGCAGCATAGCAAAACAACACTGCATTACACAATTACATGTTAATTTATACAGTCACCCTGTGCATGAGACACATAGCTTCATTTCCCTGCATCAATGATGAGGGTGACAACGATGTAGCACAGGTATCATCATTTGCGCAGGGTGCTGCTTGGGAGAGTAGGAAGCCTAGGCTGACCCAATAGGCTGAAAGCATGTGTGTGTGATTCAGGAAGGGAACCAGGCAAGATGGACCATGGAAATGTGCCGTGTGTGTCTGTAGGTGACCTTATTTTGACAGTGGCATGTGAGTGTGTGCATGAACACAGTCAAGCTCAGTGCTAGCCCTGCATGTGTATATGTTGGACAGCTTTGAGCAGTGCATTGTAGAGCTGACAGTTCATCATCTCCACCCCCAAACTTGGGAACTGGCTTTGCCAGGAGTTGCAGTGGCAGCTCCATGGCCAAGACCAGAAGTAGTGCTAGTTCCTGACGGTGACTGCTGTCTGCTGGGACTGTGTCCTCCATGGGAACACCCAGGACCATGAGCCTATGGCCTGCCATGGCTTGCTGTGGACAGCACACTCCCCTCTGAAGCACTGTATGTACTGCTACTGTGGGAGCGTGATTGTGCATTACGACATGGACCCTCAACAGATGTAGTTGCTGACCTACGTCCATGAGTCCGATTCTCAACTGCAACCCAACGTTCCATCACAGACAGTGTGCATTCCAAGACAGATATTCTGCAATCTGTCTCAGACCACCTTCTTTCCACTGCATCAGTGACCAATCCAAGGTATCACCAATGAGGTGGAGGCAGTCATGGCTGGTAGACTTTGTTTCATCCATACCCCCTGAGTATTCAAGTGGAGTTTCTTTTGGAACATGCCTGTGCCTCCATGACAGCCGGAAACATACACCAAGTGACCTGTGATGAGACACCTGCAACAAGTGGTGGAAGGACACCAGGCCTCCTACTAGCACCGCTATCAATCCACCTGTGTGCAGCCTCACAAACTCTCTGGCTATGGCCAGTTTCTACACTCACTGGAGCCATAGTTGCCACACTTTCCTGTTCAATGTCCCCATCCTCTGACTGTCCAATGTCTGTGTCCTCCGGGGTATGTGTAGGCATTGACTGTGTGCAGTGATAATGAGGGCAGAAGAGGGATGAAAACCTCTGGGATAGATTCAGCACCTGAAACCCTCACCTGTGCTTCACTTTGGCCACCATCATCATCAGAGTCTGAACAGGCACTGACATCAGGTTGTGTA
Source organism: Protopterus annectens (assembly GCF_019279795.1). NCBI lineage: Eukaryota > Metazoa > Chordata > Ceratodontiformes > Protopteridae > Protopterus > Protopterus annectens. The sequence continues at coordinate 1,931,453,437 of NC_056725.1, read as the reverse complement.
GGGGACAGAGACCCCCCCCCCAATCACCCGGGTTAAGAAAGGGACAAGCAGTACATTACTACCTGTACTAGTATGCTCTGCAGTACTATGTTGCAATATATGTAAAGCTGTATACACTATCAGTATTATAGACCTGTTTAATCCCCAACCTCATACAGTAAGGCATGAGGACATTACTTTTCCCACAAATATCTGTAGTTACTTGTAAATAAAAGCTCTTTACAGAGCAACCTCATCAGCAACAATGAGGTACACTGTTGACATTTGTGAAGGCTCTGCACAGTTGACAAATATGGCAATTTGTAATGTCCTGACAATACTGTCACATCAGTGTGGTCACACCTACAAGACATAGGTATGACTCTAAAGTGTGTACAGTCAGAAAATATCTGTGCAATTGGCAAACATGCTGACAGTACAGCAATCCAGCCAGCAGGCCTGGGATGACATTTTAGGGAATACATCTCAGTAAATCTACATCTGTAACAAAACAGTGCTGTGCTTATCAGGAGCCAGACCACAGTCTTGTCCGATTCCTGAGGGACTTGTGAAAAGTTGAGGGAGAGGTAATGTAAACACCAACACATGTTGCACTATAACAGGGTAATACTTTCATATATCTCCCATTTACAGTAGCTACTTTGTTAATTATGTTGGTCAAATTCTGAGCATGAGACTCAAACTGCAGTTAAGCTTCCCCCCAAAGAACAAACACCTGACACTCACGTAAAAGTATGTACACCCTGACACTCTGAACGCTGAAGTATTCCACTGCTGATCAGACTAAGCTTACCTGGATGCTTCTTTGGCATTGAAACTGTGGCTCCCACATCCACGATACATGGTGTGCTGGATGCCTGGGAGCTGTTGTGTGTTCCTAGATTCACCAGGAATTCCTCAATGGCTGAGAGTGGTTGTTCTGCTGCAAACCCTCCACTGGGGATAACATGATCCCTGGCCACATCTGGTGCTCTTCTGTGTGCAGCATTAATAATATCTGTGACACAGTGTCAAACCTGCTCATGTGTCCTGCTGTGTTGACCTATAGCATTAACATCAAGGAAAAGGTCAGCCCACATTGCTGCCTGTTGTTACCTGTTTTGCCTCCCCCTGGACAGTAGGAGTTCATGATGTTGACAAGGACCTTCCAGGCCTATATCATTCTCAGCATCGGTAAAAGGGGTACAGCATCTGGCATACACGTTTCCTGAAAGACAACAAAATGGGAACACATGTCAGAATCACATACATGGAAGTACACTATGTAGTGATACAGCAATAGCAGAATGGTAGCAGTATTCATTGCTTGATCACACATCTTATATTCCACAGTGTGCAAACATACTAACCATGTGGATACAACTAAGATACTAGCAACAGTCAGCTATTCCCATTTATGCCATGACAGATACTGCTTTATTATCACACACCCAACACAGGGGTCCATTGTAGTGTGTCTTGTAGGGGCAACCCCCCAATAATATGTCAAAACAACAGTGCCAAACAAATAGCAATGTGGTATTACAAGCACTATAAAGGGACATTCCCATGAGACCAGTGTGCCATATTGACAAAAACATTCTATCCTTGATGTACTGTATGTCCTCTGTAGGTGTAATAAATCTGGAGATCAATGGCATGCCAACTATTCAGAGAGTGCACCAATGGATGATTAAAGGCAGCTCAGTAAATACAAAAGTAATTAACACTTTCAACAAAGCTAATCCACCAAGAAGAAGGAAAGATGTACACAAGATCTGAAGAAGGCATTAGCCGAAAGCACTTATCTTGTGTATAACTCCAACAGAGTTTTATTGTGTGTAGTGTTTATATATTAAAAGTTTTATTTGTTTTTACATTGCATTCAATGATCTTTCCTTCTAAGTGGTGAATTAGCTTTGTGCATGGTGTTCATTATCAATGACATGTCATCACTACAGTTTTAAGAAAGGATTAATGCTGTAATCCCCATTCCCCCAAGTATATTCACATATATGCATCATGTTGTAAACAAAAAGGTGACATATCTGATGGAGTATAATACTCGTCTGTTGATATGTGCAGAAATATAAAGTTTTTGGCAACGCATTTACTGTCTGAAGAAAGTCTCATACAGATTGGTTCCCCTAGCCAACTGTTTGCCTTTTTAACAAGATTGTCATTACCAAGTGATTGGCTCTTAACCAATCTGTGGTTCTGAAATGCTAATTGCAGCCAACACAGCTGATTTGCAGTATAATCAGCCAATGACATGCAACCACTGAACAAGATATAAGGCCTTCATGTAGATTAGAAGCCCTTTCTGATATGTTGTGCTGGAGATTACTGGGGTCAAGATACTATGTCATCACAGAGGGTATGTCTGTAGCAGATACTTTTACATACAGATGAGTGTGCTACAGGCTGCAGGTGATGCTGCAGGCAATAGGCATAGGCAGAAAATGTGAATACTTTGAAGGACAACAAGCTGTAAGAGTAACTCTGGCAGCTGTAGAAGCCTTGTTGTAAAAGCAGAGCCAGAGTGAGGGTACCCATTCCACTGCAAATTAAGATGTGTGTTTAAGATAAGTATGTTAGGCAACAGTACGACTAACAGAGTACTAGGCAACATGTTTGTTGTGTCCTTGAGCAACATAGGGGATAAATATACCATTATGTCACCCATTTGTGCAACTTTCAGGCCATGTTTTACATTATGATAGTCATTTGGAATGGATGTGCTGACAGTCCTTGTTACTCCATATGTGTATGGTAGATGTGCAGCTGTGCTAATTTGTAATATCATTATGAAATGGTTGTGTGCTGCACTCTGATATTAGTGGGTCTCATTTGCATTGCCTAAGTTAAAATCCTCTATGAATGCATATTAATGTATGACTTGACACTTTATGTATTTATAGTGTTGTGTGGATAAAGAGTGCATGACTCAGCCATTCATTGATGGCTTCATAATAATGTAATTTAAATGCTACACACCACTGGATTTGAACCTAGGACTATGTGTGGCAAAACTTCTGTTAGCAAAGCATTTGACAGACTTAGCTACTGAGTCACTATTACAGCATGTGTATTTGTGAAAGTATAAGTGCACATATATAGTCTGTGACATACCTCCTTTATATTCATTATTATGTACCTGGTTTGATATGGATGTATTTCTCCACCAGAGTCCCAGTTGAATATGTATTTTGTCATTAATGTTTTAGCAGGTGTACTTGTACATGTTGCTGATAAAAGTCTCCATTTATCTGCTATCAGAAACCTCACTTACATCCATTAGACTTTGTCTGGCTTTCTAGTGGTGCAGTCCTGTACCAGACTCCAAATTATACTCCCAGTTTTTCCATTCCACTTTCAGCAAGTTTGCATGATGAGGCAGAATGTGCAGCTCTGCTTAAACATTCTTAATTATGGTAACTTGCAAGTACTATGTTTTGCTTAAACCAGCTGTTTTAATTAATAGTTGTGTGGTGTGGCAGGTTAATGCAGTGGTCTGCAGGTTCGATGGTCTCGGGTTCAAAAATAGGGGACAGGTGTTTATTTTTCACATGTTCATTATCATTTAAAACACATATATCAATATAGCTCCATTTGGCCCAGCTTAGCAGTGTCGTGTGATGCGCCACTCACACAAAAAGTCTTTAAAAAAAGGAAGAATGGGGAGATATGACAGTGGTGAAAGGGGGTGCAAGCAGGGGGGGAAACATAGTGAAAGGCAGGTAGATATGTGCAGGAAGGGTGAAGGGAAAAGCCGTAGCTATCCATTTCTTGTATAGCAGCAGCTGTGCACTTTGACAGAATTTGTAGATAAGTTTGGACTGTTACCCCCAGAGAGAGGGGTGAGGACAACATAACTGCATTGTCAAGCCAATTGGACCAAATTACATGTATCCAGTGGACATGTGTGTGAAATGGAGAGCTATGTATGGGACAATATTTTTGGGGGGACAGGTGCCCATTTTTTTTAAGGTGTGAGTGGAATGTTGGGGGAAGGGACATAGGTACATGTTGGGGAGGTAAGTTCGGAAGGTGAGGAAGCTTTTGCAAGCAGACAAGACAGACAAGACAGCAGATAGGCATGGTGTGTGACACAAGAGGGGGGGTGAACATCTTAGATGGGGAGGATGTTGTTGAATCCCAGTCTCAGGTCCTTCCACAAGGTAGCAGTGTGACTCAAGTCCCCACCCATGGGACTGTTGGCACTGTTCCTTCACTGCCCCAGGGATAGCAGTAGTGGAGGCTGTGCTTCTTGGAGAGGCTGCCTCACCAGGGTGGCCAGCATGCCCTCCATCTAGCCAGGTGGTGTCCAAAACCATGGAACACAATTCCACACACCAATCCTGGCAGTTTGTCATGGGTGACAACATCCCCTCCACCACCGGTCCCAGAGGGGGCCCATCCACAGCCTGTGGGGCAAAGCTACCCGATGCCACAGGTAGTGCAGGGACAGCAGAGGGGAAACCACCAGGCTGGGTCCCAGACATGATGAGCCCCAGTGCTATGGCTGGAGGAGCCAAGGTAGGTGGATCACCTGGAAATGGATGACCTTGTTGTGCTGTAGGAAATTAGTTACAACAATAAGTTAAGGTTAGTACTAACCAAACCAATGTTAGTATTAACATAATGGAACATAATACTTATTAATCCAAATACATATTAAGGTATATTATGCAACATTAAACAACATAACAGTAAGTATGTTAACAGCAAACCAGAATGAATTAACCCATAACACCAACAAAACAGGTAAAGGGAATATATTAATATTAAATTATAATAATAAATAACATTAATAAATTAAAGAAAATAAGTGATGGGGAAAGAGATAAAAGCATACCATGAGTGAATTGCAGATGATATTAATACACAGACTGCTAATACGTACTTCTACAGGTCCTCAGTGTCAATTGTGAGTACAGTGACTCAAATTCCTCTATAGATGATGTAGCACATATATATCTCTCAAGCTATTAGCATGGGACAGTATGGGCCAAGCCCTAACAAATGCAGGTACACTACTACATGGAACTGTATCACATAATGTGCACGTATATAACTGTCAAGGCATTTTGTAAACGGATTTGCAAATGCATTGCATCCCAGATAATCATTTATCTGCTAATCATGTACCAGACAGATTGGGCAGTTGTCATTACATTACAAAAAATTGTGATGGTTGAGAGGTATGTTTGTGTACGTTAAGGAGACTAGATAGCCATCATGTCTTAGTTGGTAGGTATGGGAGTAGAACCCAAAAGCTGTGACTGCAGGGGACATGTGCACATTATGTAACAATTGACTGCAGTGACAATAGAATAGACAAGCAATGAATACAGGCCTACTGCACTTATGTGGACACATTACTTATGACACCACAATCCTAATATAGGCACTAATATAGGCACTAATATATAGGCACTAATATAGGTTCATGCTAGGCTATCTGCCCGAGGGCATTTACAAGCCTAGCCCATCGTTTTGTGGCTTACGCCACCCCTTTAGTATGGGGAACTATACCCATTATTTTGCTGTGCCTCTGTCGAGCAGTGACACTGAGGTAATCCCTGGGGTATATCTGCGATCTCCCATCCATTAGTCAAGATTTCTCTTGAACAAGGCCAGCGAGGTGCTCTGCCTCACATGTACCGGGATTTTGTTCCACAGCATAGGGAGTCTTTGGGTGATGAATCTATCCCTCCAGCACGTCCTATTAATAGCCGTGTCAAGGTTTAAGTCTCCCACCCTTGTGGCTCTGATGGATCTAGATTTTTGAGGTGAAGCATATTCATCAAATCTGGGTTTGACATGGCCTTGTATGTTAGGCAAAGGTCACCTCTGAGCAAGCGGTGGCGACTGAATAGAGCTGGAGTTCTTTCAGTCAGGCAGCATAGGACAGATTTTGAGACCCTTTATCCTTTTGGTGAGGAACTTTGTGGCCTCTCCAGCTGCTGCAAGTGTCGGGTCAGATACATTCCGAATGGGGCATTGTACTCAATCATTGGTCTGATGAGTGATGAGTAAAGGGAGACTATGACCTCCCTTGATCTAGATGAGAATCCCTTCATGATAAGGTGGGAAATGTAGAAGGTCTTCCTAACTACTTTAGCTACATGGGTGTCGAATGACAGACTACTATCAACCTGGGTCCCCAGGTCCTGATAACTTCTTCTGTGCTCAGTGGATTGCCACCTATTTGGTAGCTAGGGGTAACCTTGTTTTTCCGAAGGGTATGACTATGCATTTTTGGCATTTAACTTTAGGCCGTGGCTCTGGCACCAGTTATCCGTTTCTGTGAGACCCTTCTGAAGGATATCTGTGTCAGATGTGTTTTCTACTATGGCGCCCAGTTTGCAGTCATCTGCAAACTTTGTCAGCCATAACCCTCCTGTGTTTGCTTGTACCGGAAAAGTAGATGCCAAACAAGAGTGGGCCAGGACTGAGCCCTGTGGGACACCACTTGTGACAGGCTTTGAGTCTGACATGGCGCCAGCAACTCTGACCCTGTGGGTTCTGTCACTCAGCCAGTTTGCAACCCATCTTGTGATGTATGGGTTGACATTTAAGCTGATGAGTTTTTCAATGATACCCGAGTGGGGTATTGTATCGAAGACCTTAGCCAGATCGAGGTAGGCTGTATGGACTGCCTTTCCCTCATCAATGGCTTTGGTGACTGTTTCGAAAAAGTCAACCAAGTTTAAAAGGCATGATCTGCCTTTGACAAAGCCAAACTGGGTTGGATCCAAAGTCTGCAAATTCCTATGTCTTTATTTATGAGGTCCATTATGATCCTCTCCATGGCTTTGCAGATAAGGCTTGTCAAGCTAATGGGCCAGTAATTTCCAGGGTCGGTGGAGGCACCGCCTTTGTGAAGTGGTACCACAGTTGCAGTGCGCCACTCCCTGGGTACGTATCCAGAGGTAAGACTTTGATTAAACAGCTGTCCTAGCTGTGGGTTTAATTCCTCATTGAGTTCATGGAGCACACAGCCGGGGACACCATCAGGTCCCATGGATGCTGTGTTTTTTGCTTTGGAGAGAGCAGTTCTCACTTGGGCGCTGGAGATGTTTGGGGGGCTGCAATCGTTTGGTATAGATATCTCTCCTTTTGGGAGAAGTTTGCACTGAACCTGTCAGCCAGTATGTTGGCAATGTCTGTAGGATCAGTAATCTTCACATCATTTTGAACTAGCTCTGAGCATATCTGGGAGTTTCCTCCCAGGTTTCTAACATAGCTAAAGAAGGCCTTATGATTGTCTTTTGAGTCTTTAGCTATTTTTCTCTCGAAATTTGCTTTGGATGATTTTATGAGAGCTCTTAGTTTTTTACTTATAGTGATCAAGGGTGTCTTACCTTTTAAGGATTTTGCTCTATCTTGTAGTAGCTTCCTCCTTTTGTTGTAGAGTTTGTTTATGGCTGGGGTCCACCAGACTGGACGCTTGCCTTTGGTACAAAGAGTCTTTGTTTTGCTTGGGATTGCCTTATCCATGCAGTCCTGCAGGTGCTGGTAGAAGGCACTTTATTGTTATTGTACCTTACAATCTGTGAAGTATACACATATCTGCCCAGAAAGTGGGCTACCTTACCCATATACTTTGTTTCTGGAATAGGAGGAATAGAGAGCATTATGTGACTGAAAGTGGGCTGCAGACAGCCCTGAACCATGTCGTGGGTTGTGCAATACATTTATCAGGCAATTACTTTTGCATTCTTTACTTATATCAGTTTTACAGTTGACTGCAGCAATATTAGAACAGACGTTCAGTGAATACAGCCACACTGCAGTTATTTACACATTAGTTATCAAACCACAATCCTGCTTTACACCTTATTGCTTATTGTTATTGGTATTGTATTGTTTATTGCACTACAGTTTGTAATTTGAAGATCAATGCAAATTAGGAGCTATCTTTGAATTCCACACTGACACAAATGTTCTTCAGGAAGGGCTAACATAGACAAACTAGACAAACAACTGCGATCAGAGCCATGGGCTAAAACTAAATGCCAAGAAATACATAATAGTATCCATCAGAAAGCCATCCACCTGATAACTATCATATTGACAACACACTCATTGGAGATGACTCAGTAGTCAGGGACTTAGGGGGACACATCGACAGTAATCTAGACTTTGACCATCATGTGTCTATAGAAATGAGGACATTGTTCTATATTGCACAGCTTATAAACAAAGGTATGGCATCTAGGTCCATGGAAGTCATTGTCCCTCTATATCTGGCATTCATCAGACCTATCACTGAGTACAATGCCCCCCTTTGGTATGTATCTGACCTTTGCTACCCAACAATTGGAACGTCCACAGATTTTCCTCAATTAAAGAAAACAGGTGTAAGTAAAATATCATATGCAGGCAGCCTGAAGGACCTATCCTTGTATTTTCTCTCCTACAGGCTGTTGAGGGGAGATCTATGCCTGGCGTACAGTGCATTGTCAGATCCCACTCTGATGGACCTCCTGCATATCCACAAAACAAACACCACCAGAATTACCCCATCTAAAGACTAACCTTGGCTGTGATATAAATAGGACCTTGTGGAGAGACAGATATGTATCCCAAAGACTACCCGGTTTACTATGGTATATTTGAAAGGGGTCAGGTTGAACAATTAGAAAATCAAAAAATAAGGCTGACTTTGCCAACAGTGGTAGACCGGAATATCAAAAATGGGAAACACAAAAATGTGTATACGACATTTTTGACATTCCCATCATCCAGCCGTCTTACTCAGCTTACCTCGACTGTTTAGCAAAAGGGTTACACTGCCCTGCACCCCCCATGTGGGGGGCTGTGCCACCCACACCCCCTGCACATTGAATATACCAACTCCAAAATCGCACTACAGTGATGAAATGGGCTTCTTCCCTGCTCCTCACTGAAGCACGACCTCCCTCCACAGTCTCAGCACATCACTTGCCGAAAGGTCAAGTGCACTATGCAACTCAACTAAGTGTGATCGACCACTTTTGGTTCAGTTTCCTGTCCCTTGGAAACTGCGTAAGTCCTAGTAAACCGACTACGCCATCTCTGGAACAGGTTCCCCATCCATGTGAAGCAGAGTTCTTCCTTAACTCAATTCAAGTGTAACTTGGACAATTGAATGGAGAACAGGAAATACATCCCTGGCTTGGCAGCTATGTCTCTAATGGACACAGGCAACTTGCAATTGGTTCATCTCTCAGGCCCCTGCTTATAAATATTTCATCTCCGAAGCTCCTGCTTACACATATCAAGGGTAGCAGAACTCATCAGAGACTTGGGTTGCATGGCTAGACTTAAAAAGGCCCTTGTGGTCATTAGCCTGGTAAACACCTATGAACCTATGGCAGAATGCATCTGCCAACACATATACACCATAATAGCATAGGAAAATAGCAAAAATCATGGAACTGATGTGCTTCCATGCCCCTATAGGTCACTGACTGAGATATAAAAGACTGTGGATATGTGGTTGCCATGGAGCTGCCCAGGCACGTGCAGAATTTATCACAGAGTAGAATGCCCATGCACAGGCAGGCAAGGATCACACAGTGCAATACAAAGCTAATATTGTTCTGTGCCACATTTACAGTTCAGAAAAAATTCAGCATAATGACATCATTATCATAATTGCTGTGCTATAAGTCTATTCATGGTGCAATAAAAGCAACAGTCATCATTGTGCTGCTTATTGTACTATCAATATTAGCACAATATAGCAAGCAGATATTAAACAGAGACTGTTAGAGTGTTCTACTCTATAAGAAAGTGGTCTACAGTAGCTGGGGTGAGGATACACAGGCTAGTAACATATCAGAATGCTTACCTTATTTCTCAACAGCAACCTGCAGACAGCGGGACTGACAAGACAGGGGTAGTTAGAAATGGGAATGGAATCAGATACAGTACTGGTCCATCCACCAACATTTCACCAAAAGAACTGCTGAATGTCAGGTATTACTGGATTGATCACTGGTGACAACCCAGCGAGAGAGATGTGTTGGAAGGGACATTTTCTACTACAGGAGTCCAGGTGATGCACACAGAGGAGGAGGTTGTGGTGGGGGTGGCAAACCAGTTAAATGGTTTGGGATGAGGAAGCACTTGTGGGACATGTGGAGGGTTGCTTGGAGGGAATACAGTTCCATACCGAGAAGCACAGGACACCACATTACACCACATTCAGTCTGCAGGCTGTCCTAACTGAACTGCTTTGGGGGCATTGACTGTGAAAACAGAGCATAGCAGACATGCCACACATTGTAGCCACAGCTGTGGCATGGGTGCTAGGCTGGTACAGCTGATGGTACAAGTATTTGCATTCAGGCATTCACCATTGGTGTATGTCTCCATGCGCAAAAACAGAAATGGCACCACAGCACAGTACTTGCTATCACCAGAAAATGCATCACTAGAAGATGGAAAACTAGCTGCCCACCCACTCTTGAGGATTTCTTGTCTTCAGTGAAAGACCTGGCAATCAAAGAAACTAAGACCAAAGAACTTAGAATCTATCCAAAGACATTTGTTAATAATCCTTGGACAATAGTTTTAGCACTTATTGAGACTTTACAAATGGACCACAACTCTTTCTGAACTGATACTTATACTAAAGAATTTGTGTATTTTAACTGTGATCGGCAGTTTTGCTTCAGGCCTATGTCTATATTGTAAATAGTTTTTACCTTGTTTCTTAATAATTTGTCTTAGAATGAGAATACTGTTTGTTATTTGTTGTCTTTTAATTTTCTTATAAAACTTAATAAAATATTTTGAAAAAAAAATCTTTCTTTGGTATTATTCTGAGTTATACTTGCACACAGAAGATACTTTCTAAGCAATGACAAGGGTGACATGGCCTTCAGGGAGAGTGTGTGTGGCAATACCTTCTTAGGGATTTTTTTTAAATAAGAAACATATTTATTGAATTATCACTTATGACATAGGCAGTCAAACATTTATATAAATTAAAATAAACCATATTGACATATTTTCAGTTGCAAACATTATACATCCATTGTAATCTATATGGACATTGTTAGTCAAAAATTGCATAGCTCATTCAGTTCCTACCTTCCCTTAAACCTCATTCCTCCTTCAAAAAATATTCTGCATGTATTGTTCCCAAAATTCCCATTTTTTCAATGTAATTTGCTCCCATCCTTTTCTAAAGATCCCATTTCCAGTTCTTTTATTTTTGTTACAATATTCACTAGTTCCATTACAGTTTGTTAATACTTTGATTTCCATTTTCTAGTAACTGCTTTTTTGGCAGCCACCAGAATTAAACTCAGCAAGGCTTTACTATGCCTACCCAGTTCTGATTCTGTATCATAGCTCAAAACAAAATTTCCTTAGTTACACCAATTTGCTCACCCAGTATTTCTGACAGGGTAGTCTACAAGGAACTTTTAAGTTCTCTCATGTCATTACACACCCAAAAATATGTTCTCAGTTGTCTCTTTCGTTCCTATCACACCTCCAACATTTACAATCCACCCAAGGAAAAATGCTTTGGAGTCTGCTTGGGGTATAAAAATATCTATGCAGACACTTCCAAGCAAAGATCTTAAAGCTTCTAGACTCTGTTGCATATTTGGGGGCCATATATATACCCTCCCATTGTTTCTTTGTGAATTTGTTACCCAGTCTCTCTTCCAAATCCTTTCTAACCTCTCTGATTGATTCTTATAGTTATCTTCTAATGTGTTATATGCCTTACTACTTATCCCTTTATTAACAGCAGTTTCTGTTCTAGATTCTACTACAAACTCTACTAGTCCCAGTCTTTTCTTAAGAGTCTCCTATGCCTTTCACTTTGCCTGTATTCTGATATCAGTCCTTGACAGGGAAGGCAATCTGTAGTCTGCAATCTAAACAACCTTTTTGGCCTCTTCCCATGCTATTACCTTTCTCTCTCTAACTATTTGCTCCAAATACCTTGGTTCTTTTGCTAGTTTTCTCCAGTAAATTCTAGTCGCCCTCTTGCCTAGTCTCTGTGCCCCTTATTGCAGTTCTCCCTATTGGTAGAATCACCTTTCTCCATTTCTGTGATGTTTAGTTATTAGAATACTTTCTACTACTTTATTAATATAATATTCTCACTGGTCATTGCTATTCTTCTTAAGGATCTGCATCCAAAATCCCAGTCTCTCTCTGTTTCTTGAGCTTTCCCCCTGTTTAATCATCATTCCTTTCCACTTTGAATTATAGTTTTCTGCCTGTGCTATGTATAGGACGGCCTTAACTGTGTAGTTCCTAAATACACCTTTAGATCAGGTAATCCCAAACCACCTTGTTCTACTGGAAGAATTGATTTATCCCACCTGACTGTTGCCCTCTTTCCCTTCCAGCTAAAATCCTTCAGCTCTTTATTAATTGCTATCTACAAATTCTCCTCTGGTTGATAAATGTATGCCTCAGCTGTGTATAAAACTAAAGGGACTAAAAACATTTTCACTGCTTGTATCTTGCTCCCCACATCCATAAAACAGAGCTTCCAATTTCTCAGTGTTTGTATTATGTTTTGTTTAGTCTCTTCCCCCAAATCCTTATCTGGCATAACAGAATCCTTTTAATCCATACTCCTAAGTTCCCATAATTAAGGTTATTGATAAACTAATTTGTGTCTGGGTACATAGTTACAGCTATTGCCTTTCTTTATGTTCATTTATTTTGTATCCCAAAAAGACTTGAAATTGTCTGAGAATGTTCCACAACACTGAAATGTCCTTTTCTAGTTTTATCAGGTGTAAAATAATATCATCTCCAAATAAAGCCAACCTTTATCCTTTATTTTCTGAGTCCTTTATTTTCTTTGCCAATGGTTCTAAATATATTGCAAATAACAAAGGGGAAAGAGGACACTCCTGCCTGATTCCTCTGCTCAAACAGAATTTATCAGAGAGGAAACACATCCCCCCTTTAATTTTCACCTCTAATTCCTCATGTAACCTCCTAATCAACCTATCAGGGAATGAAAAATGCTTCCATTTCCCTACTCATAAAATCCTAGTTTACTCCATCGAATGCTTTCTCTGCATCAAGACCCACCAACAACAGTGGTATTTTCTTAAATTCTACTTCTCTCTGGATCATCATTGTTCTATTAGAGTTGTCTAATGTCTGCCTCCTTTCCACAAAACCACATTGATCCATATTTATCAATTTTGGCATAACCTTTGCCATTCTTTTAGCTGTTTTAGACATAAATACTTTATAATCATGGTTTAGAACTGAGAAGGGCCTGTATGATAGGTTCCTAGGTTGGTACTAGGCTGTCGGCCATAGGGCCTATACAAGCCTAGCCATAACAGCTGGATTTGATGGGTCTTTACAATCTTTAGGTATTAGACCCGCCACTGCTTTCTTCCAGGAAGTTGGTGCTTCTCCTCCTTTTAAAGTGCTGTTAAATAAAACCTTACAGATCTTTATCACTTTCTTCCATCCTAGCTTCTAAACTTCTACAGGAATACCATCTATTTCTGGAGACTTTCCTGTAGATTGGTTATACATCATTTTTATCTCTTATCCTCCTATCCTAGCTATTAGTAACTGAGCCTCATCTACCTCTAACCTTGGCATATTTAATTCTTCCATAAACATTTCCATTTATACTTTTTCTTGATTTCTACATTCCTCTGCTTTATACAGACTTTCTTAAAATTTCTGAAATATTTCTAATACCTGTTCAGGATCTCTGGTTCTTTTCCTTAGTATAGGCTTCCTAAGCATGACAACAACCCTTTCTACTCTCTATAGTCTGAGCCATTGTGCTAAAAGCTTTTGTATTCTCAAGTTATTATCAAAAACAGTTGTTTAACAGCAATCTTTCTAAACTCATACATATTATCAAGATAGTCCCTTATTTTGTCTCTAACATTCTGCAGTTGTGCCTCTTCTTCTTCTGTGAGATTCCCCCCTATTCTGCAATACTTTAACCTTTGTCAGTCCCTCTAAATAATTCTTGTTACTTCTTAATCATATCTCCTTTCATTTATTTCTACCCTATTTTTTAAACTCCACTTTAATTTTATCCCACTCCCTAGCTATATCTTAAGAAGACATTTCTATCTTCCCTAATAACTTCCAAATAATTTCCACTATACATTCTTTGAATTCCTCTAATTTAACTGATAGATGGGTAATCTACAGTGGCTTGTTTTTATTTCATTACCACACTTTTATTTTAGTTATTATTGGCCCATAATCTGAGATAGTTATTGGATGCATAACAAACTTTCAATTAAATGCACATGTTCCCGTGAAATGTAATGTCTGTCTAGCCTAGCCCAATTTTTGTACCTTCGGGAGAAATATGTAAATTCTCTCTGAACTCCTTCTACTGAGTTAATATCTTCCGTACCAAATATTTTTATAACTTTCTTCAAAAATCTACCCTTTTTTGTTATATTTTCCCTTTTAGGCCCCCAGAAACATCATGACTGTTTTAAATAAAATTCCAGTCCCCACCTATAAGTAATATTCCCTGCTAAAAGCAAATTATTTCTCATAGAATTCTCTTAAGCTCCATTGTAGGAATTTTAGGTGGAAATAAATCATTGCCAGAGTAATCCTTGCAAGTAGCCATTTAGTACTACAAATCTACAATTATTATTGTTTTTCCTCTTCTATCACTATTGGATCTCCTCTCACAATTAATGTAAGTACTCTCCTTTTCATCTGTCCCAGGTATTCCACTTAATTACCATCCTGAAATTCTTTCTTTATCAAACTTTCCAACTGTGTCTCCTGTAGCATAACTATTTGCACTCTGCATTTTTTACTATAGTTCATTAATCTTTTGTTGTATATATCTGGAGACCATTCACATTTAAAGATAATATGGAAAATATTGTCGTTATGATAAGAACTACGGAAAGTATTGTCATTATGATAAGAAGTTGCTATTCACAACTGTTATGTATAACACCTTTTCTTAAATTTCTAGTTTCAGTTTTTGTGTGGTCTTTTATACAGTTCTTTCTTGTCATATCCATTGTTTCAATGAAAAAAAAACTCAAACAAAAAAACAAACATACCCCCAGAACACATCCAGAACCTATTAACTTCATACAAACACATAAAACTATATACATCTTCAAATGATGAAGTTTGTCCCTCCTGATAGGAGCAATTTCTCCCAGACTGGCAGCCACACTTACTTGTCTGAATTAATCTACAATGAAGGTTATCCATGCTAAGATGCATAGTACAGGCTGTGCTTTTGCTTACTCTAAGTGCTGTCTGTTTTTATTTTATTTTTATTCCTCCCCCAGATGTAGAAAACAATTTGAATGCTTTCAGAAAACATTATCTTCTAGCCACTGAAAGAAAGAAGTGTTATGTTTTATTGGCTCCTTATCAGATTGCCTCCATAGAAACATGTGAATCAGATGCACAGTTGCCTTCTGCTGCAAATTTCTCATTTTGCACTGTGAACATTTATTTGCTAGACAAAAACTTTTCATTATATTCAGTGTTCTTATATTTACTTGTTCCCCATTAAAACATATTTAGATCAAGGCAAGGGCCTTAATCCAGTTAGTCCCTTATGCAAAAGCAAAAAAAAACATATCAGTTTTACTTATATCATAGTCTTTTTGCCCAGGCTTTCTTCTCTTTTTACATCACAGTGCCTACATTTCTTTAAACTGAACAAAATGAAAGAAAAAAGAAGGAAAAAGGGGTACCATTTACTTATATATCCCTATTACACTCAAACACAACTGAAAAAGATTTTCTCTGTAGCATGCAGTATATCTCATGTTTTCTAATAATAATGTTAAGAACAAAATTTGTTTTACTTACATTACCCCTTTCCTTCCTCTTCCCCTCACCTTAATGTTCTTCCAAACAATATGAAGTATGACATACACTTTGTAGTCTCCTATAAGTTTAACAAAGTCAGATAAGTCCACTATTTCTAGGTTTTCTTGTTCCTTCATACTTCACAATGGATGGATGTTTTATAATCCCACATTCATTCATTCATTTTTGAGTTGCTAGTTTCATCCTGTTGAATTCCATCCCCCAAATGCAGTATCTGATTCAGCTCCATCATACTTCTGGTTCTTCTAGATAGCTCTTGTGCTTTTTTTCCCATCTTTCAAGCATTTTTCCTTTGTAACATTGGAAAAGGTTTCACTGACATAGTCTCTCTTTCTGTCTCTCTGAGTTTTATTATTAAATGAATATGAAACAGAATCCCCTTCTGTTTAATAGCTCACTTTTTGTTGGACAAACTTTTGTATTTCATCCTTCACATGTTCTGCATCAAAAAATGATCTTGACCTCCTCAGGAAAAATATTCTGAAGATAGCTGGGTACAGCAGCTTGCATTTCACACCTGCTTTTCAATATATTTACTCCTCCTTTGCCTAGTGTCCAGTGTATAATAATTCTCCACAACCCTTTACTGTCTCCAACTGTACCAGTTTTGTCAGAATCAACTCTTCCTGCTGATAGTATTGCATCTTTACTATTTCAGATCTTGGCTGCTCTCATTTCCTGGTTTGGAGCATATGCAGAATTTGCCCTTTCAGTTAATGACTCCTGCTGTGGAATACCAGTCCAGTTGCTTATTTGTGCTTTCATAAAATTAATACAGTCTGTTCCTTCCAGTTTCTCTGGTGCAGCAGAAAATCTCTGGTTTCCCTTTATTATTCTATAATTTTATCATTATTTGAAAATATTTTCTTGAGTAGTCTCATACTCCACCAGCCTTTTCTTAATTTCAGCCTCTGATTTTTGCAGTTTTATCAGCTCATTGCTTCTTCCATTTTTCCAGCATTTTATTTGAGTTGATATATTCCTTCAGCATTTCATTTGTTTTAATCATTGCTGAGCATATCTGCCTTATTTTTTTCTTTAGATTACTGGAAATCATGTCTTGAACCAGAGCTGGAGCTTCAGACTACTTTTCGCTGAACAGCTGCAATATCCCTCTGAGTCAGTGTTTTCTCTTCACCTTTTTTGACTTATTTTCTTTCAGATTCTCTAAATGTTTTCTTTACTAGCATCCAGGCAGTGCATTTACTAGTTAGTAACTGAAATTTACTCAAAAAGACAAATTCATTGGTTCTCTTTTCTGGGTTTCTGTTTTCACACTGGTAGAGCCAAAATTAAGCTGTTAATCAGTATGCAGCCATCTTGAAAGTCCCTACCTTGTTAGGGATTTGAAAGTCATTGTTAGCCACAACACATCCACATAACATATTTGTTGCACAGTTGCAGACATGATACTGCATGACTGCATAAAAATCAAAGCCGCTGCACTGAAGAGAATGGAACTGGTGGGGGACCTCCATCACAGATGCCACACATTGACATAAGAGTTCTTGACATCCTTGCATGTCTGCTGTGTGTAGGTGATGGTTAGGCTGATGCAGCTAGATTAGTCTGAGATGTCAAGGGTAACAATGAAGACACTGTCTGCGAGAACGGTACCTACATCATGCTGCTCAACTAAAGAGGATGCTTCTTCTAGGATCTTAATGCAATGTCCCCCTCTAGTCATTGAGCAATGGCAATGTTCAAGCTTATTGCCTGAAATGTCTCATCTCACTATATTTATAAGTTTCTGAATCACACAGCCATGTTTGTTTGCCCTCGCTTGCATCCTCTGTTGTTTTCATTTCCATAATTTCATTATTTTGCATGCCATTGCATATTCATTTACATATGACTTTTACAACCTCTTTTCCTGTGTAGCACAATCATGCTACATATGTCTCTGAATCAGCCCCAGCCTGAGTGGTACAGCTTACTGTGCTATTTCACACAATACAATGCACTATTACTGAATCATGGCCTGAATGTTCTCTTGTAATAACGATTATAGTTATCAAACTGTTTTTTGATGTTGGAGGCTTTTCTCTGCAACACCCCTTTGGAAATTGGCTTTGCACAGCAGGGCTAACCTAGTTAAAATAGCTAGAAAGACAGACAGGTAGATAGATAGATAGATAGATAGATAGATAGATAGATAGATAGATAGATAGATAGACAGACAGATAAATGCTGTAAGTTAGTTAAATCATTGTTGCCATAAAATGGAAAATGTTACTATGCAAGTTTCTATAACTAAGAATATACCAGTAAAATTGCCACTTGAATATAAACCAAATGTAAAAAGCTGCATGAACTCTTATGGGTACATTTGAAGCAGGGTGGCAAAAGGTCAGAACCTAAATGACTGAAAAAGATGAATTAAGTATAGTTCAGCTTATTCTAAAGTTTATGTCATTACAGCCTCAAAGCAGTGTTGTCTGTTGGCTTTGGGGCTCAGAGGAAAGCAACCTTAACTATGACCCAGCTGGTGCAGGACTGAGAGGCAATGCAAGTGTTTGAAGCTTCTAGTAAAGAAAGGTGGGACTGAGTGGTTCATGTTAGTGCCACTATCCTCAAAGGCGCAAGGTAGTCTGGCCTACTACAGTGCCATCACAGGCTGGAGGTAGAAGTGCGCTACACACTGCATATGGGTCAGGGATGTGTGTTTACCTCTGTCAAGGTACATCTCCATTGTAGCCTTCATAAAGCAGACTCACAGCGGAAGGCATGACTGCCCCCCACAACTGACACTATGCTCATAAGTCATAAGGGGAGGGATTACAGTCAGAAAATGGAAATCTTTCTCTTTGCTTACTGCATATCAGTGTCACAAACATCTTCCATCCAGGTGATGGTTAATGAATTGGTACAGTTGCAATCATACCTAAATTGTTATGCGGCACAGAGGGCAAGAATACATATGAGAACAAAAAAAAGTTTTGTTCTCTAGGAGGGAGGAAGTAACTAACAAGATGCCTGTCCAGACTATCTTTTCAGACAACTAAAGGCAAAGGAAGAAAAGTAATGGAATAGCAACACTTAATAACTATTCAAATAATGTTTTTGAAAACAGATCAGTTGTTTACAGAACTTTTTTAATGTAGAAGTCATTACGTATTTTAATACCATGACTGTGACTGTACAATTTTCCATCTGAGAAATAAACATGCTAGTAGTAAGAACAAATACTTTACCTTGCATTTTGCCATGTTGATGCCTAACTGATCTTTGATTATCTCAGGACACAAAACAGTATTTGATTTGATTTTCTTAAGTTTTTTGAGTAAGTTAATGGAATAGCATATGTGAATAACACTGATAAAATAGTAAATTATTTCAGTAATATTTCAGTGCCTGCTTACAGCATGTGTATTAATTCTATGGGAGCAGATAAACATGTAGTCCTACAGTTACTGTCCCCTCAGACTCAGATATTACTATGAAAAGGGACACTTTTTCAGAAGAAATAAGCGGGAAATATGTGGCAAACACTGACACTGTTGTTCAACTACAGCAAATAAATAAAGCACTTATCTCTGTTTATCTCCAGTCAGATATATCTCAATGATACTCCAAATTTTCATTCTGTATTCCAAAAGTAAATACTCCAAACTGAGGAATGTTGCTTACTACTTTGCTTATAATTTATGACCATAGCTATGATACTCTTCAGAATTTGTAAATTACTTCCCTGAGTTATGATTTAACTGCATGGAAGAGTAATGTAAAATATTTTGCAAATAAAAAATTGTTTCTTATTAGTATGCGACTAACTGTTTCAGTACACAGTGTTTCATGCTTGGCTGGTTTATAAAATATGTTTTTCAAGGCTGGGTTCATATAAGCTGCCCAAATAACTAGATAACATGAATCTGTGAAAAACAATTATATTCAAGTCTTCAAGGCATAACTTTGATTAGAATTCCAAAACTCGGCTGAAGTTCCTGGTTGAATTTGTGACTCAGTGATTTACGTTCTTTACTTATGTAATGAGTTCTATGAATGTATTTTTTTTAAGTATCAATGAATACTTAAATGTCATAATATTCAAATACGTCTTCATTGACAGGTTTGTATGGTATGGCTTCTCTAAAGCCTATCTTTTTCCAAGAAAAATAAGTTTAGTCCTGCATCTTGCAATGCATTTATTTTGTTTTGGTTATATGGACACTCTAAAAACTAAAGTACTGGCTTGAGTCAGACATAATCATGTCTCAAAAACAAATATTTTTTTCAAAATACAGAATCATAATGCTGTAAGAATTTTAAAATCACATTTCTTCTTCTTTTTATTGTTCATTGTTTAAGTAGCTAAGGCTTGGAAGGTACATGTACTTCTTTTTTCAGAAGCAACTAGGGAACATTAGCCTATGTGACAAGTTCAGACATGCACAATACACAATCAGAGATACAGGGAAGCAAACCCAGGACTGTGGAATGAATCTTCTTACTGCCTTAATCTATTCTGACATATCTTTGCTAATTATGGCATGCTGGAACCATGTCTGACACAGCAAAGTTGCTTAGCTTTAGAAATTTGCCTAGTGATTTTTCATGTTCACTGTATGCCTGTTAGTAATGGTTACTGATAATTAAATTACTTTACACTATTCTACAGCACTGTGCAACATTTGGATGACTTCAGCTGGCTCATCAAAAGAAAAAAAACAATGTTGTCAAAAATACATTATACTTTTCTTAATTAAATTTTTAAAATGCCACCAGGCAAAAAGAGAACTAGTGTTTGGAATCTGAAACCTAGGTAGTAACATGTCTGTTTCATTACTTTGAATTATAGCTTGTCCATGGCTTTAGGGTAATTTAACTTATTCTAGGAAATGTTGTACCTCATGAAAATGAGATTTGCAACAGGTGATTACACTTTGTTAATAATTATATGTTGCTAACTAAGTTTTAAAATGTGTGTTCTGAGACTCAAACTCAAGTTTGTTAAAGAATGGTAAAGCTAGTATTCTAAGACTATGCGACAAAGTTTAATAATTACAATACAAGTTAAGGCTTTCATCAATGTTATATTTTCCTCACAAAACTGGAGTACCAAACTCCCAAAAATAAAATGGCTGACTTGACAAATTTACACTGATAACTACAATGAGAAAAGGTATAATCCCACATACTGCTACCAATTTAATATGCAGTAGGGTCTACAGTCTCATGATCTGTTCCAATACTGTCAAATAAACCATGACAACTAAGTCCCATCTGCTGATACCAATTTATGTATCAGAATATGATCTTTAAATGTACACCATTGGCACTGATATATATATATATATATTTAAGGCAAATGACTTTAATAGCATACCATAAATACACACTGATGCAATAGTCAACACCTGATATAACCAAATACGATTTACATTGCTCAGTTGTAAATTCAGAGCTAAAATGTATGGCTCTCAAGGATAAACTACACCTCAAAGTGACTCCAGTGCCTTCCAGTGCAGTATTGCCAACAGTATCTGAATACTTGGTCAAAATTGCTATGCACTCAAATATACACATAATATTTTTCAGGACGGTTTAATTATATGTTTCTTGCAGCAAAAGCCCCTATCTCTCAATATGGAAATATTGATATTAGCCGGACATTTCACTATATAAAGAATACAATTACTGTTTTCCCATAAAATATACCAAGATAAGTGCTTGGTAATTATGGCTAAAACAGGTAGTCTTTGAAAGGCAGTATCAACTATATAACTCATCACTGCACTGTACTAAGAAACCTATTAATCCACATTTTGGATACTAAATAAATGAGTGAAGAGGACACACGGCCAAACCAATTAGTAAAAAATTACAAGAAAATCCTAGTTACAAGAAAATCCTAGTTACAAGAAAATCCTAGCCAAGGTAGAATTTTCACTGTGTGATTCCTTAAAACCTGTTGTAAAAAGAGGATAATGGGATATATGCAAATGACCCCTTAAGGACATTGGGTGTTTCAGCTATATGGCAGTTCTGAATGCCCATGAATTTTTCCTTTTTAAGTCTGTTAATGGACAAATATAGCAGATAGGCTAATGTCTGGTGCTTTTTATGAAAAGCTCTGTATGTAGATTAAAGTTCAGGTTAGAGCTGATGAAGGAATCTAAGGAGTTTAGTATTAGATACTAGGGATAGGCAGATTTGTTGGGCAGAGAGTATTTAAAATTTTCTAGTGTTACAGTGACATGGCATGAGGATCATCAACTTGGTCTTATTAGGATTAAGTATGAGCTGAAGTTGATTGAGCCAGTGTTTAATATAAGAGAAAAAAAAAAAGCTTTGGGTGATGGTTTGGAGTTCTAAGGTGGGAGTAGGGCAGATGATAGTGCAGTCAGCTGCATAATGATAATGAGTGGCTGCATAGTAGCCTTTTATAGGTTGTGGATGAAAATGTATAACATCAATGGTCCAAGAATGGAGCCTTGAGTGACACCTATGTACATGTGAAAATAGGTAGAGAAAGAAGTTTGCCATTAGGCACATTGAAGCCTATCAAACAAATAACTAAATAGTCATTTAATGGTAAAGGATGATAGGTTCAGTTCTGCAGGTGTACTAAGGAGTTTTTGGTGGGAGACTGTATCAAATGCTTTGGGAAGGTCAAGGAAGGTTGCAGAGACAAGGCTGCCTTTGTTGTGATCAATGTTGACAGAGGTGAGAAATGTTAATAGAGCAGTGTCTGTGCTGTGGTTTGGGTAGAAGCCATGCTAAGTTGGACACAGAATGTTATTTTGATGTAGGCAAATCATGTTTGCTTTAAAAGTGTAATCTTTCTCTTCAGTAATCAAAATGTGCAGAGTAATCACATAAAACATTAGTGGAATATAAAAAAAATGGCAAGTTACCATCAGGAAAGGTGGAAAATATCAATTTTGCTCATTAGGAAAAACAGCAGTGGCATGTTGTGGAGCAAGTATAAGAATATACTTTTAAAAATATTACTAGTACAGTTTTCAGAAACTGAGGGTGATTATGAGACATGGTCTGAACAGTATAGGCCCAGTGCATAGAGAAATTACAAGGAAATGGCCATCTCTTGATATAGAGGTAATTGCTGAATTTGACTGCAGAAGCAATATGTTTCTGAAAAGCAAACAGACAGATGTTATACATTACAGATTTAAGATTTGCACAGCATGTATGACAGTGCTAATGTAACTCAGGGACAGCAATACAAAATTCAACACAGTTTTAGAATTACACTACCAGGGGGTGATTCATTGTATCCCTACAGAAATACAGCTGAACATTTCAATATTTGAGGTGGCTCATGGGTTCACAGTTTCGTAGGTACTTACCAGGATATTGATCCATGAGGATCTTTAAAAGCCTACCCATACAGTCCCATGATGTTTTTAACACTTATACTTTAAGAAAGAATAACTCACAGATGAGCAGAGCACTTACATGTTGCTCCTATCCATGAGAAGCAAGTGTACTAAACCAGGGGTGAATTTGCAGATGTCCATCCATTCATCCAGATTATATCTGAATAGTGTGAAAGAAGTACTTTGCTTTATGTGGAGAGGGAGGTGATTGCAAAGCAGTGTTTTTTTTTTTTTTTTTTTTTTTTTGAGATACATATTTATCCATCCAACATTTTGTATTTATTTCACAAAAGATATTACAATGCCTTGACCGGGTGTTTATGCCCCCATTGGACTTGTAAATGTGCAGTAGGACTGGCAGAATAGGGTCTGTTGAGGCTGTGTACACAAGGTACTGTAGAGATTACCTCTCAGTAATCTGTATAACACCAAGAGGGAGGACAAGGATTTGAGATGGTCTGTATAGCTTTTGATATCCAGTAAATTACATAGCGATTAACATTTAGCTAGGATAGTTTATCTATGATATCCGAATAATAAATGGAGTCAAATGCCTTTTCAAAGTCTAGCTATGCAGTGTGTATTGATTTGCCCTCATCCTATGCTTCAACAGCCTTTTCAAAAATGTCACCCTCATAAAGTAGGCAGTATATGCTATTGACAAATACATGCCAGCTTGGGTCAAGAGTTTGTAGGTTATTTATGTCCTAACTTATTAGCTTCATAATGATCCTTTCCATAGCATTACTGATGAGGGCTAATCAGACTTATGGGTCTGTAATTTTCTGGGTCCATTGATGGCCCACCTTTGTGTAAGTGGAAGACAGTTGCTATCCTCCATTAGATCAGCACAAAGTTTGTTTCAGACTAGCAGCCCTAGAGTCTTTATAAGTCTAGCCATGTTAATCTTAGGTTGCCCCAATTATCCTTGGTTAGATGGACATACTTTACAAATCATCACCAACTGCACCTGTCCATGAGGGACATGGATGCCACCTCCATGGTGAATTTGCAGTCACCCATCCATTTGTCCAGGTTGCACTTGAATAAGGTCATTGAGGAGCTCTTCTTCACATGAACTGGAAGTTTATTCCAGACCAGCGGCAATCTCTATATGTTTCTGTTAATGCCACTGGCAAGGTTGAGATCCCTAGAGCAAGTGACTCTAGGGCCATTTGATTTGTGGATGTACAGCATTTCCATCAGGTCAGGGTTCAGAGATTGCCCTGCAGGTCTCTGGTGTGATACATGCAGAAGGGAGCATTGTACTCTATTAGTGTTCTGATTAGGGTCGAGTAAAGTTGGGTTATAACATCCTTAGACCGGTATGTGATGCCTTTACTTATGAGATGCACAATGTAGAATGCTTTCCTTACCACTGTGGAAACCTGGTGGACAAAGTTCAGATTGCTGTCGAGCTGTGCTCCCAGATCTTGCACCACTGAGTTTGAACTTAGATGGGTGCTGTCAATATTGTAATTAGTGGGGAATTCTGCTTTGCCAGATGGGATAATAGGGAACGTCTTTGCTTTTAGTTTTAGATCTTGACTTTGGCAGCAGTCATTTGTTTGTGTTAGCCCCTCCTGTAATATGGTAACATCACTGGTGGACTCAATGATTGCGTCTAGTTTACAATCATCAGTAAACTTAGCAAGTCAAGGGCAGTGTACTTTAGCCTGGACTTCTGAGAAATAGATTCCAAATAGTAAAGGTACAGATTCTTCGGGTATGCCACTGATGAGAGGTCTACTGGTAGGGGTGAAGCCACCACCTTTGACAGTATGTGTTCTATTGGTGAGCCAATTAGCTACCCATCTAGTGATGTAAAGATTAAAATCTAGCTGAGAGAGTTTTTCAGTGATACCTGACTGGGGGATTGTATCAAAGGCTTTGGCTAGGTCCAGATAGATGGTATGCACTCTTACCTTCATCAAGGGCTTTGGTGACTTTCTCCAAGAAGTCTACCCTGTTGAGTAAACACAATATACCTTTAACAAAGCCAAAATGGGTTGGGACTGTGTTTGAATGTCACCTATGTCCTTCTTGATAAAGCCTTGATAAGTTCCATGATGATCTTTTCCATGGCCTTGCAGATGAGGCTGGTAAGGCTTATAGGTCTATAGTTCCCAGGGACAGTTGATGGCCCTACTTTATGTAAGGGGTTTATAGGTTCATAGGTTAGTGCTAAACTAACTGCCCTTGCGAGCCATTTTAAGCCTAGCCAATTATCCCTTGTGAGACTCAAACACTGCACCTTGTGTTTGTAAGGCAAACACCTTAACCATTTGGCCACCCTTACTGCTGCTTTTCTCCATTCTGCTGGTACAAAGCCAGTTGTCAGGCTATGGGTAAAGAGAATGGTAAGTGGGGGAGCTAGGTTCTGCTTTAGATTGCTTAGTAAGCAAATTGGGATGTTATCTGGTCCTGTTGAGGCCATGTTTTTGGCCTTGAAGAACACAGATATGACTTGATTTCTGGAGATACTAGGTAGAGAACTGGTGTCAGGAATGCTTTTGGGTATGGCTGGTAGAGAAAGGGGGATGAAGTTTTCACCAAATCTGTCAGCTAACAGGTTGGCAGTTTCCTGCGGTATAATGTGAGTGATACCATCTACTGCCAATTCGGCACATATCTGGCACTCCCTATAGATTTTGGACATAGTTAAAGAATGCCTTATGATTGTCCTTGACTGGAGATGCTATTTTAGCTTCATAATTATCTTTAAAGGACTTTACAAGACTTCTGATTTGCTTGTTCAATCTATGGAGGGAATTCATCCTTTGCAGAGGCAGTTGCCTCTTGTTCTTGTGTATCAGTTTCTTCCTTTTGTCCACCAATGTGGCTTGTTTTTTCAGGAAGGCCTGTTTTTAATCCAGTCATGTACAGCTCAGGCTAAACAATTGCTAAGATTGTTATACAGGGCATTTGTGTACATCTCTGTATAAGAGTCATTATTGCCTGTTATTGCAAGGGGTATAAAACTTTTTATACCATCACTTAGTAGGCTGTAGAATTTGCTTTGGAGAAGTTTTAGGTTTTTTTTTGCTCCTTTGGGGATGTGGGGTCCAAGAATAACTTTTAATGAGACTGATTTATGGTCTGACCTCACCAGGGTGGGCATCACACAGGGGGCAGTGCAGTGACCACCCGTGTTGGTGAGTACTATGTCAAGGACATTAGAGCTCCTAGTGGTGGTGCAGACTATCTGTTCCAGAGCATTTTCACTGAAAAAATTCAGGAACCTCTGGGTGAGCATGTTTGAGCTTGTGTATGTTACCCCGTCGATGGAGAGATAATTGAAATCTCCCATGACTAAGGTGTTGGGCTGTATGGTGAGTGACTCCAGTAGGTCCATGTAGGCATTGCGCATTTCTTGGTTCATGGAGGGGAACCTATAGCTAGCAATAATGCGTTAGGTTGTTTTGCCTATAATTAATTTGGAGTGGAGTAGTTCGAGAGAGTCATACTGCATGACCAATCTGCAGGTGTACTTGGCTTTAATGAAGATGAATACACCTCCACCTTTGGTTCTTTTAAACTCATTCTGAAGTCTGAATGTATGGAAGACATTGTAACCTTGCACAGCTTGGGTGCTGTCTGTGGCCTTAAACCATGTTTCGGTGACTGCACAGACAATAGCATCTTCAAAGATGAGAAGTGCTTCCAGGGAGTGCAGTTTCATGTTTAGACTCCTAGCATTAAGCAGCAGAACACTGAGTTTGTTTCAAGTGGATTTTGCCATGTCAAGGCACTATGGTGGAGGCAAGCACTTTAGCCAGTATCCAAAAATGAAAGCCTACGGGAGACAAATGCAGACCATCTCTGGTAAAGCAGTGTGGCCTGTCAACCATGTCTTCCCAGGCTGACAAATAGGAATGACACCAGAAGCTAAGCCAATTGTTGAAGTCAGTCATTTTTTGTTTATAATGTGGCATCATCCTGGGTGAAGGTAGAATGCTGCTTAGGTCTAGGGTCATGCCTGCCTGGGATGCACAATCTGAGACTTCAGTCATGTCTTTCTTCATATTGTCCAAGGAGGTACATCTCAAGTTATTCACCCCAACACGGACCATGACAGAGTCATAACAGTACTTGTTCTTGAGTGACCTGAGTGCATGCATGATTTGATGGATCCTGGCACCCAATAGGCAGCTGACTTTGACCTTCTCCTTGTTCAGCCTGGTGAGGGGGACATCTGTGTGCCTCACTATGGAATGTCCTATGACAAAGAAATTAGGTTTTGAGGTGTTTCGCCTTTGGGCTTATTTGGTGAGACACTGATATATGTGTTGTTATGTGCAGTGGTTTGTATACATGTTGAGGTGTGTGCAGATAATTTGCACTTGGGAGGTCTCTGATCTTTTGGTATGCTTCTAGTGAGTACCTCCATATATGTGGGTTTATGTGATGTGCCCCAAACTTGTGTGAGAGGTGAAGTGTATGAGCTGACAACCTGTTTGATGTCTTTTTTTTTTTTTTTTTTTTTACATGAGAGGATTGTTTCCAAACTGATAGTGTAATTACATCTCTGACATATGGTATTTGTTTGTTTCAGGACTAAGTCTTTGTCAGAATACATGAGGCAATTACTACATTGCCTCAGGATGCCCAAGTCAATCAGGCTAGCCAGAAAAATGATGAGAAAGTGACCATCCATAATGGCAGGTTTATACTGTAGTACTATTTGGATGTGGGTAAGTTAGATCAGTTTATGATATAGGAATAACAGAGGGGCTTATTCTGTTGACGGTTTAGGTTGAAGAGCTGTGGCAATGTTGCTGGGTGTACAGTTGAGTTGCCTGCAGAGCAACAAAGGACTTGGGAGGGTTCTTCTGACAAACGTCAAGGAAAAACTTAAGTTTCCAGGCGTTTGCATCTGTAAAGAGTGATGCGCAGCTATACAGGTGAAATTCAACAATTTTAAGGCAAACTACCAATGGGAAAGCCCCAAACTGAGCCTTTCATGTATATATATATATAGGTTCATAGGTTCATAGGTTTATACTAGGCTATCTGCCCTAAGGCATTTATAAGCCTAGCCCAAATTTTTGTGGCTTACGCCACCCCTTATATGAAAAAATACTGTGCCCATTAGTTTGTTGTGCCTCTGTCCAGCAGTGACACAGATATGATTCCCGGGGTAAACCTACGATCTCCCATCCACAGGTCTAGATTTCTCTTGAACAGAGTCAGCGAGGTGCTCTGCCTCACATGGACCGGGATTTTATTCCACAGCATAGGGAGTCTCTGAGTGATAAATCTATCCCTCCAGCACGTCCTATTTATAGCCGTGCTAAGGTTTAAGTCGCTTGCTCTAGTGGTTTTGGTGGATTTGGATTTTTGAGGTGGAGCATGTCCATTAATTCCGGGTTGGACATGGCCTTGTATGTCAGGCACATGTCACCTCTGAGCAGATGGTATGCGACTGAATAGAGCTGGAGTTTCTTCAATCTGGCATCATATGACAGATTTTGGAGTCCCTTTATCCTTTTGGTGAGGAACTTTTGGGGTCTCTCCAATTGCTGCAGATGTCGGGTGAGATACATCCCGAATGGGGCATTGTACTCGATCATTGGTCTGATAAGTGAAGAGTACAGGGGAACAATGACCTCACTAGATCTGGATGTGAATCCCTTCATGATCAGGTGGGCAATGTAGAAGGTCTTTCTAACCACTTTAGCAATGTGAGTGTCAAAAGAAAGGCCACTGTCAACCTGGGTCCCCAGGTCCCTGATAACCTCTTCTGTGCTTAGTGGATTGCCACCTATATGGTAGCTTGGGGTTACCTTGTTTTTCCCGAAGGGTATGACTATACATTTTTGGCGTTTAACTTCAGGCCATGGCTCTGGCACCAGCTATCTGTTTCCGTGAGTCCCTTCTGAAGGATATCCGTGTCCGATGCACTTTCCACTATGGCGCCCAGTTTGCAGTCGTCTGCAAACTTTGTCAGCCAAAGTCCTCCCATGTTGGCCTGTACTTCTGAGAAGTAGATGCCAAACAATAGGGGGCCAAGGACCGAGCCCTGTGGGACACCACTTGTGACCAGCTTGGAGTCTGACACAGCTCCAGCAACTCTAACCCTGTGGGTTCTGTCCTTAAGCCAGTTTGCAACCCATCTTGTGACATATGGGTTTACATTTAAGCTGGTAAGTTTTTCTACAATACCCGAGTGGGGTATTGTGTCGAAAGCCTTTGCAAGGTCAAGGTAGGCTGTATGGACTGCCTTTCCCTCATCAATGGCCTTGGTGACTGTTTCGAAGAAGTCGACCAAGTTCAAAAGGCATGATCTTCCCTTGACAAAGCCAAACTGGGTCGGGTCCAATGTCTGCAAGTCCCCTATATCTTTGTTTATGAGCTCCATTATGATCCTCTCCATAGCTTTGCAGACTAGTCTTGTTAAGCTTATGGGGTGGTAATTACCAGGGTCCGTAGAGGCGCCGCCTTTGTGGAGTGGGACCACAGTTGCCGTACGCCACTCCTTGGGCACGTATCCTGTGGTAAGGCTGAGATTAAACAGCTGCCTTATGTGTGGGTTTAATTCCTCATTTAGCTCGTGTAGCACACAGCTGGGGACACCATCCGGTCCCATTGATGCTGTGTTTTTAGCTTTAGAGAGAGCAGCTTTCACCTGCGCATTTGAGATGTCCGGGAGGCTACACTCGGCTGGGATAGTTATCTCTCCTTTAGGGGAGAGGGGGTGAAGTTTGCACTGAACCTGTCTGCCAGTATGTTGGCAATGTCTGTGGGTTCAGTGATTTTTGTATCATTTTGGACTAATTCTGAGCATATCTGGGAGTTTCCACCCAGGTTCCTAACATAGCTGAAAAAGGCCTTATGATTGTCCTTTGAATCCATGGCAATTTTTCTCTCAAAATTGGCCTTAGTTGATTTTATGAGTGCTCGTATTTTTTACTAATAATGATCAGGGTGACTTCCCTTTTATGGATTTTGTTCTATCATGTAATAGCTTTCTCCTCTTATTGTAAAGTTTGTTAATGGCTGGGGTCCACCAGACTGGACGTTTGCCCTTTGTGGAAAGAGTCTTGGTTTTATTTGGGATTGCCTGATCCATGCAGTCCTGGAGGTGTTCATAGAAGGCATTTGTAAGGGCTTCCGCAGCTTGGGTTGTGGTTTCCTCTGGCTCAGGGGCCTTGAAGGATACCACACCAGTCTTGAGTAGTGTGAAGTTTGCTTTAGAGAAGTTCTTCACTATGGTCTTTTGTTTGGGGTGGGGGCGGGATGTGGATTTCCAGTGAGATTAGTTTATGATCAGATCTCACCAATGAGGGATATACTTCGGTGTGGAGCATTTTGTCCCCATGTTTGTGACAATGAGATCTAGTATATTTTCTCCTCTTGTGGGAACAGTGACTAGCTGTTCCATGGCATTTGAATTTATGAACTCCAGGAACCGTTGGGCTAGAAAGTTAGGGCTTGAGTAATGTTCCCAGTCTATATTCGGGTAGTTGAAGTCACCCAATATGATGGTGTTTGGAGATACATTTATACCCTCCAGTGTCTTCAGGAAGGCTGTGTGGGGTTCCTGAGTTTGAGAGGGTGGCCTGTAGCATGCTACAATTTGTAGAGCAGTTTTGCCTATGGTTAGTTGCACCTGGATGGTTTCCGAAGCTTGATGCGTTGCCACCAACCTGGACGTGTGGGTGTGCTTTATGAATATGGATACACCCGCTCCATTTGTGGTGTGGTCCGGGTTTTGGGGCGGGCATGATATGAGGTAAAACCTAATAGTGCCGGGTGCTCTCAGGAGCCTTGAACCAGGTTTCAGTTACAGCACAGACATCGATGTTCTCCATACTGAGAAGGGCCTCGAGTGTGTGCATTTTGAGATTTAGACTTCTGGCATTGAGCAGCATTACCCTCAGTTTCTTCCCATTTTTGTTTTCTAGGGTGGTAGGTTTAGAATTTGAGCCTTGCCTAAAAAAGGCACTATGGGGGTGGCAAGAGCCTTAGCCAATATCCGGAATCCCTGGGGTGACAGGTGCAAGCCGTCCCTTGCGAAGCAGCGTGGCTTGTCAAGCATGTCATCCCAGGCAGACAGACACTGGATCCCCTTTGAATCACACCAGACATTAAGCCAATTGTTAAAGCTGATCATCTTGTCTCTATATTGTGGCATCATTCTTGGTGAAGGAAGGATACTGCTCAGGGTTAGGGTCATACCTGCCTGGGCTACATAATCAGAGAGCTCCTCTATGTCTCTTTTCATGTAGTCCAGGGAGGTATGTCTCAGGTCGTTCACACCAGCATGGACAATGACTGTGTCATATTTGTACTTGCCGTGGAGTGACCCAAGTGCTTGTGTTATGTGGCGGATTCTAGCGCCCGATAGGCAGCTTACTGTGACCCTCTCCTTGTTCAGCCTGGTGAGTGGGACGTCAGTGTGTCTGACTATAGAGTCACCTATGACAAGTATGTTTGGTGTTGTATTTGGCCTTAAGGGCTGTGACTGCTTTGCACACTGCTTTTGTGGTTTATGTGTTGCTTGTGGGGTGTCTTGAGGTAGCAGTTGTTTGGGTGTCTGCTTTGGAGGCCTTTGCTGTTTAGGTAAATTTTTACTCAGAGCCTCCGAGTATGTCTTTGTGTGTTTATGTGTTTGATTCAGTGGAGTGGTAGCATTATGTGAGGCTGGTTTTGTGGTGTGTGTAGTTGCCTTCTCCTCCTGTCTGGTCTTGCCAGTCCTGAGTTGAGAGAGCTCAGCCTCCAGTTTGGCTAAATAGCTGCATCTCTCAAGTATTTGTGTTATGTGGGAGGAGGAGAGGGTTGTCTGTGTACATGAGGCAGTTATAACATTGCCTCAAGATTCCCAGATTCACCAGCTGGACCGGAGAGGAGATTGACAACTGACCTTTGGACATGCTAGAATAATATTGGGAAATCCTTAATTGAAAACAAGGGCCAGTGGGGAGTGAGGGTGTAGTGCTTTTAATTTTTAGTGCTGACTTATATAATTGCTTTAGTGAGCAAGTGCCAGGTAACTTGAGTGCAATGTGTTACAAGTAACTAAATGCAAAACGACAAACAGTAACTTTCTTTCAAGTGAAACAAGGAAATAAGTACAGTAAGCAATGCAGATATCACTAGTGATCCACAGAAGCTGAGAAGTTGCGTATTAGGTGGAATTAGCTTCCAGGAAATAACAAGCAAACAAACAACAAGCATATAAACAAAGCTAGATTCAGCAGGCCTGGATCTAGTCTATGCTAGAGCAAACAAGGTGAACCAATTTCAGTAAGATACAGTTCAAATATTCAGGCACTATAAACCTTTAACCAGAAATTCCCAGCTCAGAAGGGCAGAGTCCAGCCTCTTCTCCCACAAGAGTGCAGACCACGAACCTTCTTAATGTAAAATAACTGGCCTGAAGCCCAAGTGCCTAAACCAGAACTAATACACTTGGACACTGGGCTCTCAATCAGCAGTTCCCAACTTAGAAGGATGAAAGCTACCTGTCCTGCCACCACAATGCTTGCCACAAACCTTCCTAATGTAAAACAACTGGTCTGAAGCCCAAGTGCTTAATCCAAAAGACTTGAATGATAGCTACACTTTAATCAAGTTACAACCAAGCAGTAATAAATACCATTGAATACTTTAGAGAATGTCTGGATTAGTGCTCAAGTTACACAAACAAAGCTAGATCCAGCAGGCCCGAATCCAGTCTATATATATATATATATATATATATATATATATATATATATATATATATATATATAAATATATATATATAAAATATAGAGAGAGAGACAGTGAGTGAGTGAAAGAGGTATAGTAAACTCTGTCGAATAACCTTTGTAACTGGCAGAGTTTACCTTTACCTCTGTCACTTTTAGTTGAAAGTGGTGTTGATTAAGTTTCAGAAGTGTCAAAGTGAGGAAGATCTTCTGTTCCTTTCAAGTGAGAGGTTTTCCTGTGAAAGGTTTAGTGAGATTTTGTTTTA
Source organism: Protopterus annectens (assembly GCF_019279795.1). Classification (NCBI taxonomy): domain Eukaryota; kingdom Metazoa; phylum Chordata; order Ceratodontiformes; family Protopteridae; genus Protopterus; species Protopterus annectens. The sequence goes on along the minus strand of NC_056725.1, from coordinate 1,931,420,308 downwards.
ATGCCAAAGCCTGGACATTAGTTGTAGAAGTGTGTGTGTGTTGTGTGTGTGTGTGTGTGTGTGTGTGTGTGTGTGTGTGTGTGTGTGTGTGTGTGTGTGTGTGTGTGTGTGTGTGTGTGTGTGCGTGTGTGTGCGTGCGTGTGTGTGCGTGTGTGCGTGTGTGTGTGTGTGTGCGTGTGTGTGTGTGTGACAGAGTTAGAATTAAAGCTTGGGATGGGGTAGAGGCAATGCTTTGTGTGTGTTTTGATTACTTCTGCAGAATATAAAATCAACAAATGTCTTTTTAGGGTTCACCACTCCTTCACCGGTTTTACGTTTAAAGACAAACGTAGAGCTGCATCTTGAATTTTAATGAAAAAAATCTTAATTTTTTTTTTGTGTGTGTATCAACATATAAAAAGAATGAAAAGATCACTTCTGTACAGAAAGACCTAATGAGTTTAGATCTGGAATCGCACCACAATTACATATTTAAGTAGTTTTTGAAAGTGTCTGAAATTTTAATCTGAGGAGAACTGAAAGCTGCACATTATTTTCATGTCTTTAAATATTGCATTCTCTCAATTTACAAAGGCCATTCTGAACTAATTCCTCCCTAATTTCAAATGGTAATATATCTTAAATACTTCAAGGTATTTTTATGAAATTCTCAGGACAACATATTTTGAAATCCAATTTCCATTCTGTTTTGCACAGCATAAAAACACAAGAAAATGTCAGATATGGACATGCATCTCAGAGCAAATAAAATATGTGTATCTTGCTACAACATATAAAAATGACAGAAACTATTACTTTTTTTCAAGAAAACTGTACTGATTTTGTTTTTTGTTTTTCATTTAAACAGAACATAGTAATAATATGACCTTGATGTATATCGAATGTGTCAGCTTGAAAAAATGCAAAATATATATTATTTTAATGAAACAAAAGAGATAACCAGAGCATCCAAATGAGAATACAACAATGCTGGATGTATCTAGCAATGATGAACAACTTCTCTATAACCATAAGCATTATAGCATTTTTTTCAGAATAATATATCACAGTCTTCGGCTATAAAAAATGTGCTTAGATGGTGGTTCTAGATGTGAAGACAAATGCACAGCTTTATCTTCTAATGCATTTTACCACATGCAAGTCAAAACTGGATGGGAGAGTCCAGTGACAAAAATACTTATGTATTCATAAGATATAAATAGGATATTTATGTCCAGTATATTGAGTACTCACTACAGATGTATTTCAAACAATTATTATGGTATTCTCAGCAAAAGTACACATAATGCAAAATGAAAACAAGGTATGGTGCAAAATGTCAGACTACTGCAGCAAATGTATATGAACTGTGGCCTGTCTTTGAAAGAATATCCCTGGGATTCAATAAACTCCATGCAAGAATAGCACTATTCTTGCACAAAGTGGTTTGTGTCCATATAGCACAGCAGCGTGCCTTGCATATTCATGAAGGCGTGCTGCTGTTCATCCTATATGGACATGAACCGTGAATGAGTGCAGAGGGCATGTCCAAGTAGTGCACTGACATTAAACACACCCCACTGCAATCAGAAAGTGCCATATGGCACTTTCTAATAGGATCTGGCATAATATTACAGAATTACTCTAATATTATGCAAGTATTTCAGTGTCCGCGGACACTGAAATGAAATAAATGATCATTTCAGTGTCAGTGGACACTGAAATAAACACGGCATCAGGAAAGCAATGCAGGGGGTGTGTGTCAGGTTCTGTGACACACCCCCTGCATTATAAAAGTGCCGTACGACACCACCACAACCTCCTAAACTAGGAAATGTGTGCAAATGCACAAATAATGGGGTTAAATCCCTCAAAAGAGACACAACATACATATTGCCCCACAAACCTAGAAAGTTGATAGAAAACAGGTCATGCATTAGCACGAATTACCAAAGGATGGAGGTCTAAAAGCAAACGTATGCCAATATTCCCTGACAGCAGTCCATGTGGACAAAGGCACAAATAATGGTGGGGGGGCAATAAAATAGGGACACCTCTGAAAAATTGCTCTCACACACTTATACAAAGTTGATAGAAAACAGGATATGTATTACCAGGAGTCTCTGAAGGATAAAAGCCTGAAAACCAAATGAATGCCATTATTTCCCAATTGCAGTCCTTAATGACTTATCAGAACACCACAATACTCACTTATATAACATAATAATATAATAATAATGTATATATTTTTTTCTAGGCTGAGGAATGTTTAAGTGTAGCTAAGCAGGTGTGCTCATTATGGCCCACTGCTTACCATAGATTAAACATCCGATAGGAGATAAATACAAATATATAGCTAAATTTTCCAAGCTGAAATAATGTAGTGGTTAGAGTTCTGGCTTTACATGCAGGCATTCATAGTTTGAGTACCAAGACATGCAACTTATCTTTCGATGGGAAAGTAGTATTAAAATTATTTTTGTAAATTTAAATTATGTAGCAACTGTTTTTTTGTCAACCAGGGTAGTGTAGCTGGTGTACACTGTAAGTGTAAGTGCATATAACATGTGAAACCACCCATGTACACACAAGTGTCCCATAAAGTATAGTCACACCCCTTGCCAATGTAAGGAAACCACATAGAGGGATGTCATGTCATGTAAAGTATATGATACTTTAATTGTTTTACAGAATGCCCAATAGCCTGGATGTGTTTGCTAAGACCTTAAAATTTGGATACAAAAGGAGCCCAAATTTAAAAAAATATTTTTTGAAAGGGTGCTAGATCAAAAACCAAGGAAAAACAAACATGGTACTTACAAATGTGGGGGCCTGTGCCCAGTGTGCATATATAGAGAATAAGGAAGGTTTATTTATTGGAGATCATTTAAGAATATTGCTGGAGAATGGATACTACAACTGTGATACAACAGGAGTAGTATACATAGCTTATTGCATACAATGTCCATCATACTACATTGGGAAGACAGAAAGTTGAAACAACAGATATATGAACATTCCTGAGATTAATAAGCAAAAAGAAACAAACTCTTTATACAAACACACTTTAACTTGCAAGCAAGCCAAGTTCAAGTTTTGGGTGTTGGAAGAAGTATGCCTTCCAGAAAGGGGTGGGGACTGGGAGACTTCCCTTGAGTATAAACAATTGATGTGGCAGCTGAATTTAGATGTTGGTAGTCCACTAGGTTTAAACGACTACATTTCACTAGTTCCTGCTCTCAAAAGGAGGACTTTGTTACTGTGATATGGTTAAGTTAATGCAGTTTTAATTTATTTTATTTCTATGTAGACAGTTTTTTATCTGTAAATATTCCAGAATGCAGTGTGTGTATTTTACACTTGGTGCAGATTTTAGACCATGCCATTAAATGTGAGTGAAGTGATTATTGAATGACTTTGTCAATTAAACTATTAGAGAGTATAAAAGTGTAGAGCAGTCAAACAGCAGTTATTCTGAAGAAGTTCCCTTGTGAGGAATGAAGGCGCTTAATCTGTGTTTTGGAACCTGTGATTTTGGTGTTTGTACTGGAATAAACTACTTTGTTTTTATCCAGAAGACTTCAATGTGTTAACTGGTGAACTGTCTGGTGAACTGTCTGCCTTTATTGGACCCAGCGAGTGTCACTGCGTGGGTTGCTGTGTTTCTTAGAGCATTTTTGCTGCTCAATTCTCTTTTTTGGAAGTTTGTAAGAGCAATATCTAAAAATTGTACATATGTATGTACCTTTGTCCCACTCATATGTATGGCTTTGTCCAGATCTCATGCTCTAAGAGGTTGAGAGGTATGTTTCCGATACTTGCCTCTCAAGTGTCACACTGTCACGGCTAGTGGTCACTGCTGCAAATAATCCTGGACACAGATAGGAAACCACTTGATGTCTGTACCACACTCACATAACAGTAGTTCAGGGTACCACTCCTGTGCCAGATATGTAACCCTGACATGTATGAGTCCCCTCTAGTCATGTACCCAGAGTTGTCACAGTTTGCCTCATGCCATGCCAGGCTGACATGCCTAATAATAGGTATGTTTGTACTACAAAAGCTATGGCCATAGGCAGATGTAAAGTGAGGGCAGACCCATAGAGGACTGAGCAGTACTGTTATGGAAAATAGAAGAATAAGCAGTTGTTAATGGATTTTCTGTGTCTATCCCTCCCATCTGCATCAAAAAATATTACTCATATACTACGGGTATGTTGGGCTCCAACCCAATGTTGGGACTTGTATTATATTATTGTTAATATGTTTGATTGTTTGCATGTTAACAGATCTTGTTCAAATGCCATTGTTGGTGGCCTGTTGCCATCAATCTTACTGGCATGCTGTTATGATGCATACTGTTGTTCCATTTATGCATGTGCTCTGTTTGCTATGCACCTGTTTCAAATCTATTTTATGGGTTAATTGGAACACTCATGCATGCTGTTATAACTAATCTTGAAATGTGTTATTCATGACTAACCAACATATTTTGTAAAACCTCAACACCATAGCACATTTGGAAAGGCAGATTCCAGTGGATCTGCCTGTCCCATCTCATCTGGCCATAGCACCGGGCCCCAGCACGTCTGGGACACAACCTGGATATCCCTCATCTGCTGGTCCTGCACCACCTTTGGGTGGTACTGCCACAGGGGCCCGCCCCCCCCCCCGGGAGCAGGCCCAAACAGGAGGCCGTCACCCACAGTCAGGCCTGGGATTTGGTGTGCAGCACCCTTCAATTTGAGTTTGGAGAGCAACTGCACCAGATTGAGGGCCGCCTGGCACACCTCAAGGGGCAGGCTGCCCATTCTGTCCAACCCCCAGCACAGCCACCTTTGGGGCAATGAAGGTGCAGTGGTGACTGCCTATGGGTAGGGATCTCAGTCCCACTGTAACCATATGGGGGCCCCATGGGCTACGGATTCCCAACCACCCTCCCCGTCAATGTGTTTACCTCCTTCACATGTCATATAACTCCCCTGTCTGCTGTCTTGTCTGCTTTGTCTGTCTTCCTACCAACCCACCTCCCCAGACGTACCTACAATCCTTCGCAAACATCCCACTCTCACCTTAAAAAATAGAAAAGGGCATCCAAAAAAAAATTGCCCCATAAATAGCTGTCCATTTCACACACATGTCCACTGGACATGTAATCTTGTCCAATTCGCTTGACAACACATTTCTGTTGTCCTCATCCCTCTCCCTAGGGTTTAAGTGTGCAAATTCACCTCCAAATTCTGTACAAATGCACAGCTGTTGCTGTATAAGAAATGGACAGCTATGGACCTTCCCTGCACCTGTCCTTCACATCCCTAGCTATCATTCATATTGTTTTTCCCTCTGCATGCCCCTTTTTCACCACATTCCTATCACCCTTTTTTCTTTTCTTTTAAAGAAATTAGTGCAGATGGATGCATGAGTAAGTGTGTTTGTGCAATGCTAAGTGAAGCCAACACAGATTAAGCATCTGTGCATTTAACCATGTTTTGGCATCGCTTAGCATCATGCAAACCTGCACAAACCCACATACAACTGCTTAAAACTGCTTTAATCACAATGTTTTCATCAGCCACTGTTCTGCCTAGCAACAAAATAACCAGTGCTACTAAGTTTCAAACCCAGGGCCCTGTATGTACACCATAGTCAGAGCACTGTACACTACACCATTTGAGTTGTAAGGATTGCTGATGCTTTTTCAAACACATCATGCAGTAGAGTCATTCAGCAGTAGGGAAAGGATTCTGTAGAATCAGTCAGGTTTTGTATATATACATATACACATGTATATATGTATGCAGATGCATATATATTGAAAAATATATACATAATATAAATTAAGATATACATATTATATATATGTATATATATATATATATATATATATATATATATATATATATATATATATATATATATATATAGATAATATATATATATTCTCATAACATAAAGTGGAGTCATACCTCAGAACCATACCTCTGAATTTCTTAGTACAAGAAATCTGACCAAAGACTGTCCAAATGGGGGGACAATGGGCCAAAACTAGGGATATATTTTAAATATTGCTGTTATAAATGTAGAATGTTGCTGGAGTGACAGGGTTTGTTTCAGCATACATGTTCTGAAGGATTTGAGTTCTGAAACTAAAATGTATGTCATTTACTGTCAGAAATCCTCAGATCATCACAGTGATTTACCAGGGAAATAAAAATAATGAAGCTGTGGAACCAACCAGAAATATGAGCAATAAACCTGGCCAGTCAAGAGGTAGGTTCAGAGCCCCTTCGTGCAACAAATCTGGACCAAGCCTGACAAAGTGAGGGGAGAAAGCCAATAAAATAGGGACATATCTGAAATACTGTAGTAAATAAGCTGACACAGTTGCTGCAGTAACACCATCCTGTTTGTCCTACATATATTGACTGAAATAGCACAAGTCCAACACTCAATTACTTCTAACTAGTTAGTGACTTAAATCCTCACATGATTCATTGATGTGTTAGAAATACACAACACTTATGGGGGCCAGGCAATAGTACATCCTACAAATATCTGGACATAACATCACATTAGGGAAACTACACTCAGCTGCTAAGCATGTCACCAAGCACCGTCCAAACTACAGTCAAACTGACACAACACTAACCCAAATCTGCTATGGGGAATTAGACATGTATTTGCAAATATATCAGGCACTACAAGGATGTAACAGCACTGAAAAACAAACAGCTGTGTGAAAGTGCATACCCACAACCAATTCCACCACAGTCACAGTGACATACCAGTAAGCCAAATGAACATTATAGTATAAGGACTGTGTGAACAAAAAAATCTCAACATGGTTGCCACTCACACACTACCCCTACATATACTGGCCCAATTCACAGTATAGTATGATGCCTGACCATGGTATGGGACATGTCTCAGTCTGGCCCTACAAACATATACAGCCACTAGACCACCAGAAACTGGGGCAGCATGCACAGGCAGGTAGAAAAGGAGCCATAACACATACATCTATTCCCCTCCTTACACAGGCCAAATAACATTGACACACTACACTGCTACACAATCCAGACAGTCTGTCAACAATCAACAGAAGTACACAGATCTCTCAACTGTTCAGAGTCCCCCAGAATGTCCAGGCTTTGTCCTCATATATAAGGCCTCTTACACATAACATGTCTGGTAATCTGACACATCACTGGGATGGTATCAGGAATGAAGGCACTAAATGATATACCCTACCTATCACAATCTTACTGCATGACATGTGGACAAAGCCTGACATACTTGGTAGACAGAGGCCCAAAACAGGGGCATATGTGAAATATTGCTGTTATAAAAACAGTTGCTGGTGTAACAGGGTTTGTTATAACATATCTTTTCTGAGGAATATGAAGTCAGAAACACAAATGGATGATATAATTTACTGACTGCAATCCCCACAGTATGCTACTGATTTTACAAAGACAAAAAATGTCTGAGGAATACACCAAACATGAGAGTCCAAAATCTGGCCATTCTGCGGCAAGCCCTACAGCTGAGAGTTATGTCAACCACATAACACTGTCAGACTTAACATCACACAGAAACACCATGTCCACACAAACCCTGTTAAACTAGCATTAATTCAACTGTATAACAGCAATACTTATATTCTGTCCCTATGTCTTGAACATTCTCCCCCAGTTTGTTGGGCTGTCTCCACAGTTTTCATTGTTAAGAGGTATTTCCAACTACCCTTTGTGATGCTGTTGTTCACACACCTCCATGAAGTCCTCCTTACAGGCAAGGAAAGGGGGGGGCAATACCTACATGAAGTCCTCAATTATAAGAGTGTGTTGCCATGCCATTGGCTATAGGAGTTACACCACAGCTGCTCTGCATGCACATAGCAAGTGGGGACACCAAATGGTGCACAGGCCATCAGCTGCTCATGAGCATTATCTACAAAAGGCAAACTGCTGCCTATGTAAAACAGATGTGTACCCTACATCTGGGAGAGAGAGAGAAAGAGAGACTGACAGAAAAAGAAACCAAGAAATGCATATTGGAATAAAACCAACCATACTTGGAAAAAAAAAAGGCACGTCAAATAAGTAAGCATATAATGGAATGCAGTAGGAGGTATGTAATAATGGGAAATAGGAAGTTCAACAAATATGTCTCAACAAGACTTGCTGTACTGATATATTGCTGATCAGAACCTATGGTCATAGCAACTGGGTATGTCTGCAGTGACATAGATCACAGCTGAGTCACCTCAGTAAAGGATGGCTCACATATGACTACTACTGGAGTGTGTGTTGAACAATACTGACTGTGACACTGCTAGGCCAGCTATTGGGATGTCATAGATATCCATATGGTAACTGTGAATACAACTATGATATACATGTTTGTCTCAGAAATGTGAGAGACCTAAACAGGGTATTTACATAGTGAAATTCTGTTGCAAATTTTGTGTTGAACTGCATGTGATATACTGAGCTCATACCATTCAACTGTCCAGAGTTATGCACACTGACCATAAGTGTGCCTCATATTTGAAGTCATTTACTCATAGAGTTGTGTTATGTCTGGCAAATCATTGGCAACCTGTGAAGACTGATATTACAACATCTCCTTCTCTTTCTTTTGGCTGTACCCATTAAGGGTTGCCACAGCAGATCATCTGTCTTCATTTCCTCCTGTCCTCTGGATCTTTCTCTGTCACACCAACCACCTGCATGTCCTCTATCACCACATCCATACACTTTATCTTAGGCCTTCCTCTTTTCCTCTTACCTGGTAGCTTCAGCCTTACCATCCTTTTCCCAGTATACGCAGCATCCCTCCTCAGCACATGTCCAAACCAACATAATCCTGCTACTCTCTGGCTTTGTCTCCAAACTGTCCAACATGGGCAGACCCTCTAACATACATATCTCTAATCCTGTCCACTTAATCGCACCCAGTGAAAATCGTAACAGCTTTAACTCTGCCATGTCCAGCTCTGACTCTTGCCTTTTTGTCAGTGCCACTGTCTCCAACCCATATAACATAGTTGGTCGCATTACCATCTTGTAAACCTTCTCTCTCACTCTTAATGGTACTCATCTGTCACAAATCACTCCTGACACTCTTTTCCATCTTCCCCATCCTGCCTGTACTCTCTTCTTCACCTCTCCCCCACACTCATCATTACTCTGAACTGTTGATCCTAAGTATTTAAACTAATCCACCTTTGCAAACTGTACTCCCTACATCCTCACCATTCCTCTATCCTCCCTCCCATTCACAAACATATATTCTGTCTTAGTCCAGCTGACCATTATTCCTCCCCTCTATAGAGCATATCTCCACCTCTCCAGGGTCTTCTCAACCAGTTCCCTACTGTCACTACACATCACAATGTCATCTGCAAACATCACAGTCAATGGGACTCCTGTCTGATCTTGTCTGTCAACCTGTCCATCACCACTGTAAATAAGAAAGAGCTCAGAGCTGAACACTGATGTAATCCCACCTTCACCATAAACACACCAGTCACTCCCACCACAGAACTCAAAGCTGTCACATTAGCCTTGTACATATCCTGTAGCACTCTTACAGATTCCTCCACCACTCCTGACTTCCTCATACAATACCATAACTCCTCTCTGGGCACCCTGTCATATGATTTCTCTAAGTCCACAAAGACACAACGCAACTCTTCTGAACTTCTCCGTACTTCTCCATCAACATTGTCAGAGCAAACATTGCATCTTTACTGCTCTTTCCTGGCATGAAACCATGCTGCTGATCACTAATCCTCACTTCCCTTCTTAACCTAGCTTCCACTACTCTTTCCCATAACTTCATGCTGTGACTGATCAATGTTATTCCTCTGTAGTTACTACAGATCTGCACATCACCCTTATTCTTATAATCGGTACCAAAACACTTTTTTTCTACCCCTCACGCATCCTGTCACTTTCCAAGATTACATTAAACAATCTGGTTAAAAAGACCACTGCTATTTCTCCTAAACACCTCCATGCTTTCGCAGGTATGTCATCTGGACCAACAGCCTTTCCATTCTTAATCCTCTTCATAGCTATCCTTACTTCCTCCTTGCTAATCTGTTGCACTTCCTGTTTCACCATACCCACATCATCCAAACTTCTCTCTCTCTCATTCTCTTCATTCAACAGCCCCTCAAAGTACTCTTTCCATCTGTTCAGCACACTCTCCTCACTTGTGAGTACGTTTCCCTCATTATCCTTTATCACTCTTATCTGCTGCACATCCTTCCTAGCTCAGTTCTTCTGTCTAGCCAATCAGTACAGGTCCTGCTCTCCATACTTAGTGTCCATCCTTTCATACAACCCTTCATATGCCTCAACCTTAGCCATTGCTACCTCTCTCTTTGCCATGCACCTCATCTCCTTATACTACTGTCTACTTCCTTCATCTCTCTGACAATTCCACTTCTTCTTTGCCAACTTCTTTCTCTGTATACTCCCCTGTACTTCCTTATTCCACTACCAGGTCTCCTTGTCCTCCTTCCTCTGTACAGATATCACACCAAGCACCTTTCTAGTCATCTCCCTTACTAGCTGTGATGTAGTTACCCAGATATTCGGTAACTCTTCACTGCCACCCACTGCCTGTCTTAACACTTCCCTGAACTCAATCTCACAATCACTATTTTTAGTTTCCACCATTTGATCCTGGGTGCTGCCCTCACACTCCTCCTCCTCTTCTTGATCACCAATGTCATCCCACAGACCAAAATTCCATGCTGCCTAAGTACACTTTCCACTGTCACCAATTTGCCAACTCCAATCTCCTTCCCTCCTGCATATGAGATAATCTGTTTGTGTGCATCTTCCTCCACTCTTGTATGTCACCCTATGCTCCTCTGTCTTGTTAAAGTATGTATTCACCACAGCCATGTCCATCCTTTTTGCAAACTCCACCACCATCTCACCTTCCGCATTCCTTTGCTTAACACCATCACTTCCGCATCCCCTCTGTTCCCTTCACCAACGTGCCCATTAAAATCTGCTCAAATCACCACTCTCTCACCCTTGGGTACAGTCATCACCACCTCATCCAACTCACTCCAAATTTTTTCTGTCTCATCCATCGCACATGCAACTAGCAGAGCATATGTATTAGCAACTGTCATCATCACACCATCAATTTCCAGCTTCATTAACATCACTCTATCTGACACTCTTTTCTCCTCCAAAAACACTCTTGCCATACTGTTCCTTCAGGATAACCCCTACACCATTTCTTCTCCCATCCACACCATGATAGAACTATTTGGACCAGACTCTGATACACCTAGCCTTATGCCCCTTCCATCTGGTATCCTACACACACAATATATCAACATTCCTTCTGTCCATCATATCAGCTAGCTATGTCCCCATACCAGTTATACTGCCAACATTAAAAGTTCCTACCCTCACTAACACACTCCTAGCCTTTCTCCTCTCTTCCTTCCATATGAGCATTGGACATCCTCCAGGGTATGTCTGTGAATGCAAAGGCTACTGTGCTATCAAATTACTTAAGTGTGTTACATCAATATTAAGAAAGTGTCACTAATTTTGGCCCATCACCCCCCCCCCCCATGTATGTGTGGCATCCTCCAGCTGTCTTACTCTAACAGGTTGACAGGAATGATTGAGCAGCAAGAGTGTAAATACAGTGTGCCATACTGGCATAGAACAGAAATATAAATCAGGTATTACCTGTGCACATCTATGTATGAGTATGTGTACTTGGCTGCCTCATGCCAACAGACATGGGATGCAAAATGTCAGGTAAATAAGCTGTACATGTTGTACATGTGTATAATCTCAGTTTCCATGCATCCAACAGAGTTAGATTTCTACAGCTACAGGTTGTTGCAGTGCCCTGACACAAACATGGATACCAGAATAAGCATGATTATCAGGTTGAAATTTCAGAGGTGTCCAACTGTGTTATGATCTTGTGTTCATGCCTACTACAAACAGCCATATGATCACCAACATAGCTGTATGTACTCAGCAATACCTTACCTGTAAAACCTGTCTCCACCAAAGTAGAGTAATCTCCTTTGCTGGACAGCAGCAATACACAAACCACATAATTGGTCGCTATATCGGCTGTACAGGTCAGAGTAGGAGCAGTCAACAACTTGGCAGCGAGTCAACCTTTGTCCTGAAAGAGCATATAAGGTCACAGGTGGATTACTGTAAGGCTAACTATGAGTACAAATTGGACACATCCACCAAGGGCAATCACAAGGCCATCTTCACATATGTCTGCAATCTCAGAGGCAACGACCCAACCCACCCTGTAATGGTGGTCAGTCACACCACATACACACACACGCCATAGCTATAGCTAACCTGCTGCAAACAGGTTTAGGGCAAACATCAACCCCCTGGCTCACCATCATTGTAGGTGGATATGCACAGCACCTGCACCCCTCCCCTCATCATATGGGAGCAGGTGCATACTGCCTAATCAAAGTCAAGAAAAGCAAGAATCCATGGGACCTGAGAACATTCCTGTCTGCATCCTACATGAACTCAGGCATATGCTTCCAGCTCCATTACACACTATATGCAAGCAAAGCCTGAGCACCATTGATATCCTATCTGCAAGGAAGATGGCCACTGTCATTCCTCTACACAAATGTGAATGATGAATGGTGGTTTAAGCAATGTACTGGCCCTCATTGGGGGGAATATGACACATCAGGACCAGGAGTGCAATGCAGGTTCATACTGTGCTAATAGATGACAGGGGTATGATGTGGTTGTAAGTGGTGGCTAATGATAGGCAATATTGATGTGCTGGCTCTGTAAATAACTCTGGGCAATTTCTGAGGTCCTGTGATGTTTCCTTGTTTATGTCTTCCAGTTGCCATGCAGCATCAGCCAGCATACACTACAGAGGAGACTGTAGCTCTTACTGAAGCAATAATACAGCACCATGCAGTACTATTCATCCGGAGCTGACAAAATCTGCAGGAGCAGACTGCCCTGTAGGATAACCTCATCCACAGAGTGAACAACTTGAACCACCATGGCCGCACATATGATCAGGTCTGGCATTGAGCAACTGACCTGATACGCCGTGCCTGGCAAAGGGCTGCTGCCGTGGCCAGAGACTGTACTGGTACAGGTGGGGATCCAGCCACACAGGCCCCATGTATGGCAACAGAGGAGCTCCTTGCCAACTCTGGGGCAGCCCCCACACAACACCCAACACATGAAACACCAGTCTTGGTGGTGGGTGGCACCCAGGCAACAGACGAGAAGCGTCCAGGTAAGGCCATAGTGCACATCAATTTATTCATCAGATAAAAAACACAAGTGAACCAAGCACAACGACTACTTCAGTTCTATCTCCACAAAGGCAAAACTCAGTCCTGGATAAAATAACTCCTTCTTTATTCCAAGAACATAAACTGTGAAATGAGCGCTTTCACGTATCCAAGATACGCTTCATCAGATTTCAACATACAATATAGCAGCTCAGTTTTTATAGTGTGAACATTCATCTAATTAATACAATTATAATACTAATTAAGAACAGCCATCTCTCTTAAATAGCATGGCTAAATCTTAAAGTTACAAAACCACTATATTCAGTTTGATATATTGTGATCCACTTGATGTATAGTGTAAACCAAAAAGAAAAGAAAAGAAAAGAAAAATAAAATAAAGAATAAAAAGAAATAATGAACAGAGACATTTTAACAATATATATCTAACATTGTCTAGCTATGTATCCGGGGATAAATACACCTCGGTGCCTTCCTGTGTTTCTAACAGTGGTTAATATTATGTGTCTCATTGGCTTCCTCATAATAATAAGATATAGAAAGCAGCAAATACAAATATATGTATATATACATAAGCACCTAAATAAATAAATAAATAAATAAGTATATATAGATACTAAAATATAGTGTGTCTATAACCCTGCATGTATAGCAATCCAATATAGCATATAGATCATGTATATGTCTGCAAAGAATATGCATACAGTCATACATGCATATATTCAACCTATTAAAGTGCATCGTGCATATTTTCGTTCCCAGCTGACTATAAATCAAGACATTAAATATGTAAACAACTTATCATAAACATATAAAGTGCTTCATATATAGATACTAAAATGTAATGTATCTATAACCCTGTATGTATAATAATCCAATATATCATATATGTTATGTACATATTAGCAAAGAATATGCATACAACCATATATACGTGTATGCAAACTAATAAAGTGCATCGTGCATACATTCATTCCTAACTGGCTATATGGCAAAACATTAAACTTGTAGACAACTTGCCATAAACCTATAAAGTGCATCATGCCTATCTTATATAAATATGTAATATATATACGTCAATTCAACATTTCATTGAATATTAAACAATAATATATCTAAAAGCTACCTAGCATAAAAACCTTAGCATAAATACATACAGTGCAACGTGCCTATCTTCTAAACATACATTTACCATTATATATCTTGTGTAAATGCTTCATGAATATCAAAAAGTCATACATAAATGAAAACCTTTGGTAAAAAACCACATAAAACGGGTATAAAGACAAAGCACAAATATGGTTTTACACAAATATATGGCGTACTCAATTATCATTGTTTACTTAAATAATCATGAAGTGCTGAATGCTGAATATAAAAAACATCCACCATTATTGCTAATACTATACCCTATCTATACGCATCTACATTATGATATCATACAGAAAAAACACAGAAACTGTTCACCTAAATCCGGAACACTTGTCACGAACCAAAAACAGCAGATAAAAAACACAAGTGAACCAAGCACAACGACTACTTCAGTTCTATCTCCACAAAGGCAAAACTCAGTCCTGGATAAAATAACTCCTTCTTTATTCCAAGAACATAAACTGTGAAATGAGCGCTTTCACGTATCCAAGATACGCTTCATCAGATTTCAACATACAATATAGCAGCTCAGTTTTTATAGTGTGAACATTCATCTAATTAATACAATTATAATACTAATTAAGAACAGCCATCTCTCTTAAATAGCATGGCTAAATCTTAAAGTTACAAAACCACTATATTCAGGCGAGAGATGCAGCTATTTATATTTTTTTTATCAATTTATTCATATAGAAGTCATACTGTCTTCAATAGAGTATCTAGATGCATATGTCAGTTCAAACTACATTTGTGGGTGGGGTTTAGTAATGCACACAAGTGCACATCTATGGTGAGGGAAGGCAAATTGTGTACTATCATAGCTTGTACTGTACCTGTGCAGACACGTAGCATTCATCTTGTACCAATGCCAAATGTGAGTCTGCTGACAATACCTCTCCCCCACAACTACATAGGTACCTCTGGTCTGCATGTGGGACAGCAGCCTGAAGCTGGTGAGTATGGAATTTTCCTGTTGTGCCTCAACAGTTCCCCAGGAATGCTAAGGTCATGAATGTAACCATGCACACAACTGTTTATTTCAGCTATTTTGCAATATCTGCACGTTCACTTGTGGTGGGGTTAACTGCATTGCATCACAGTGGTCATCACAGGGGCCTATATCTGTAGCATACCTCACAACCTGTCATTGCATATTTTATAAATTAGTGTTATACTGTGTATATAAATGGTGTACACACATGTTAGAATGCCAGGTATTTCTGAAATACAAAAATAAGAACACAATAACACATTTCCAAACCCTTCCAACCTTTCATGTGACCTATAATCTGTACAATTCAATTGTAAAGCAAACAAATATGTTAGGGGAACAATTATGACACATAAAAAACTTACAAGAAACTAGATGCATATGTGTGCACAGGCTGAAGCTAATACTATGTTGAACCAGCTTTCGATATTATTACAGCATTACATCTTCTTGGGTACACACCTACAATCAATTACAGAGACTCTTTGATTAACAGCAAATAACAGTCAGCTGTCCTACCAGGATTATCCTAAATTTACTCTGTTGCCTGCTACAGCAACAGTCATAGTTTTCATACAGCTTACAAGGCAGCAAAGGGATCTCATTTGTGAAAGGTATCACCTCAGAGAAGGGTACACACAAATTTCCACAGCATTGCATATGCCATGGAACACAGTGAAAACAGGCATCAAATGGTGGTGGAAATATGGGGCAACAGTGACATTGCAAAGAACTGGCCATCCCTCCAAATATGTGGAAAAGACAAGACCCAAACTGATCAGGAAGGCTGCCAGGAGACCTACAGCAACACTACAGGAGTTGCAGGAATCATTAGCAAGTACCAGTTGTGTACTACATGTGACAACAATCTCCCATATGCTCCACATGTCTGGCCTATGGCGTAGGTTTGGAAGATGAAAGCCTTCTCATACACAGAACAACATCCAGGTGAGGCAAATTTCTCAAGAAAAATACATCAGGTCCCCCAGTCACATGTGGGGAAATGTGTTATGGTGTAATGAGATCAAGGTTGCACTTATTGGCCATGATACCAAAAGAATTATTTGGCACAAGAACAACACTGCATCACCAAGAGAACACCATCCCCATGGTGAAGCATGGTGATGGCAGTGTCCTGCTTTAGGGTTGCTGTTCATAAGCTGGAAGTGGGCCTGTACCCAAGGTGGAGGGGATTAGGAAGAGTTCAAAATACCAGTCCCTTTTGGCACAAAATCATCATGTGTCTGCTAGAAAGCTGTGGGTGGAGAGGACTTACACCTTTCCACAAACACTGACCCATACCATACATTAAAATCCATAAAAGTATGTCTTCACCAGAAGACAATCAATGTTTTGGAATGTCCCTGCCACAGTACCCACATACATCCAATAGAGAATCTGTGAGGTGCCCTGAAGAGGCCTGTGCAGAAGTGATGACCTTGCAATCTGACAGAGTCGAAGGGCTTCTGCAAGGGAGAGTGTACAAATATTGCTAAGTTGAAATGTGCCATACTGATACACACCTTCCCAAGAGGACTGACTGCTGTTATGAAATCAAAAGGTGCATTAACAAAATATTAGTTTAAGGGTATGCACAGTCAAGCAACCAGCCTATTGTATGTATTTCAACTTCCAAATGTTACCCCTAACCGATGTGTTTGTTCTTCAATTGGATTGCACAGGTTATAGGTCACATTAAAGGTGGGAAATGTTATCACATGATCTCTGTGGTCTCATGACATATATCAGACAAACCTGGCATGTCGACAGGGGTGTCTACACTTATAATATCCACTATAAGCTTAGAAGGTTGTTAGTGTAACCAGTTCTGTTGTAAGATACATGTACTACAGGTTTTGAAGTGAGAGACACAAAATATGTAATTAAATAGTGACACCAGTCCTTATATCATCCCAGATAATAATGTGTCAGACAAATACAGGATTTATGATAAACAGACCAGAAATATGAGCCACACATGTAGACATTCAGTGACACTCTGCAAAGTTGAGGGGTATGTTCTGTAGGATTTGCCACTGTGCTATACAGGTGAACAGCAATTATGTCTACATGGATGCAGTGTGTGCTACTTGAAGGCCCATCACCTACTAACACTACTCACATATCACAGAGGTGTATATAAGTTGTAACAGGAAGTGGAAAAGGCTGCACTGCATGATGTTGAGGGCCTGTCCAGGGTGTGTATGTAGTGGGCTGACTGTGTTGTGAATGTCACTAGTTGGCTATTGTGAGGTTTGTGTATGCCTGCCACCTCACCTTTATGTGTGTGTGTATGTGTAAGTGTGTGTGTGTGTGTGTGTGTGTGTGTGTGTGTGTGTGTGTACATGTAGCAGCAAACAGTATAGGGAAGGTATTAATTTACATATCCTCAGTAAAAACCAAACAGTGCTGGCAAGAGTTACCTCCAACAACAATGGAATGAACAGTAAAAAACAAAGCAGGAGGTAGCAGCCATGGCTATGTAGAATAACAGCTTTATTAGTAAGAGGTGAGCACTTTCATGAGTATATATTGACAGTCTCTTTGTCTTTGGGGATAGCATCTGATGAAGTGTTCATATGAAAACGCTTTGTGTTTTTGTACCCGTGAATAAAGTAGGACTACAACTGAGTCTCGTGCCCTTATTTGGCTACTTCTCCTGAGTGAGGATTTATTGCTTTTAATACATACAGAATAGGTTATTGGAGTACTGTCAGTAGGTCTCTCACAAGCTTAGCCATTAGACTGACTGCAACAGATTCACCTGTCAGCACCTGTTGCCCCTGCCATTTCTTTCTGATACACTCAACCCTGATGCAGTTGGTGAGGGCATGCATGATACAGTGTATGACAGGTTTGTGGTATGTATTCCTGAGTTCACAGGGTGGAACAGGGAAACAAAATGTTATATCCTTTGCATACACACAGTAAAGACTGACACAGGGGATGTGCATCCAGTAACACAAACACAGCTGGCAATAGACAGATTCATAAACCTACATATCCACTTTAATGCACCATGGGTAGCAAACTTCCCAAAAGGTTCTATAATGCATTTCCTGGTATTGTGTTTAATACCATGGCTCTGACACCAAGTGTTTGCCTGCATTAGACCTTCCTAATGGGTGTTCTCATCTTGGGGGAATTCAATGACTTCTCCCAATTTGCAATCATCTCTGAACTTGGTTAGCCAGAGGCATTTAACATTGGCTTCGACAGAGAGAAGTAGATATCTATATTCTCAAATTTGAGGAGGGCTTGGAGGGAGTGTAGCTTTTTATTTGGGCTCCTGCCATTGAGCAGCAATACCCTGAGGGTCTGGTGAATTAATTTTGCTATGTCAGTAGGTTTGTCAGTGTGGCATTGCCTGAAAAAGACACTATAGTGGCAGACAAAAGCTTATCCAGTATTTGAAAACCTGGAGTGGAAATATGCAGACCATTCTTGGCAAAGCATTGTGGTCTGTTGACCATGTCCTCTGAAGCTGACAAATACTGGACCCCCTTATAATGCCAGCAGAAAGACAGCCAGTTGTTGCAATCAATCATTTTTTGCTCATATGTTGTCATTATCCTTGGTGATGGAATGATGCTGCTCAGTGATAGGTTCATACCAGCCTGAGACACATAGTCTGAAAGCTCCATAATATCTCTCTTCATATAGTCCAGGGAGGTCCATCTTTGTCACTTACACCTACATGGACTATGTAGGGATCATACTGGAACCTGTGATTTAAGTACTTGAGTGCATGTGTAATTTGGCAGATCCTGGCTCCAGATAAGAACAAACTGTTATCTTTTCCTTGTTCAGCCTGGTTAGAGGGGCATCAGTACATCTTACAATGGAGTCCCCTATGATGAGAGTCCTGAGAAGTGTGTTTGCTTGCCTTAAGAGCATAGTATTTGGGACTTCACTGAGAGTGACACTATGTGTGGTGTTAGGTGTTGTTTTTTTCTTAGTACCTTTGGGCTTGCTGAGGCATCACATTGACAGCAGGTGGTCTAGGGGATCTTTGTTGTTTAAGAAGAGTGCTTTTAAGTGCTTCAGTAAACATTAGTCAATTTGTATATTGTGTGCTATGTGAGGTGGATTCTTTGTGTGTAATTTCAGCAACCTAATGTGGACTTGCATGTCAGAGTTCAGCTTCCAGTGTCGTGTAATTACACCTCTCGCATACCTTGCCTGATTTTGTAAGGATTAAGTGGCTGTCAGTATATATGACACAATCACTACATTGTCTCAAGATGCCCAAATCCTCCAAGCTGGCTACAGAGAGGTTAGGAAATTGCATATCCATACTGTCCAGTACTTTGAGTTGTAAATGACAAGAGGGTGGTGTATTTGGGTTAGAAGGCTATTAAGGGTGCGCTGTTTGTGCAGACTAATAAGAGTGTTTGAGTGGGGCAGATTATGCTAAACAGTACTTATACATTATTGAATTCTTCTAAATTAAGTATTAGGTATTAAGTAAGCCATCTGTAAAAAAATGCCATTCTACAAAATGCAGTTAGCAATAAAAAACACAATAACATAGGTACATTTTAAAGCAAAAAGTTCCTTTGTTAATCAGCTATGCTCAGTATGTAAGGAGTCAATGGCAGAATAAATGCACACAGCAGTTCAACTCCAAAAAAAACTGAAACACCAAAAATATAGCATGCCAACACCTAGAGAAGTATGGCCTGAAAACAAAAGTCTAAACCATGTGTTCAAAAAATTTGTTCACAGAAAATAGCAAAAATGTAGTTTCTGCCAGCAAAAGCCAGAAATTGTCCTTTTACATAGACAGAGCATCCCCTTTGCATTCAATTACCAATTGATGGCGTTAAGGTATTAACAGCCTTGTGGAGATTTGGACTTTGGTGGTCTCTTCATTCTTTTCCCACTTGTGAAGAGAGGCCTGATCTGAGCGCCATCTGTGACTGTCTAGACTCTGCTCATCCTCAAGGCAGTGTGTTGTTCACGGTTCATTTTGCTGCAGGCTTCCAGACTGAGTTAATTCTCAACTATTGAGACCTCCTGCTCCTGTCAACCTTTTTTCTTTGCCAACTACATTATTTAAATCATTAAGAAAGCTTTATCCTCATTGGTAAAGCAAGTGCCTTACAGACTTTGATAGTCCTGTCCTCCATATTAGACTTTTGTCAACAAGGTAAGCCCACTGGACAAAGTGTCTCTTTCCAGGGGTGCCCTGAGAACAGTGTTTGGTTAAATGACATAAGCAGAGTCATACATTGTATGGAAAGCATCTCATTATTAATTCAGTGCATTAATAATTAACTGATCTATACAACAGGAGATGCCCAAATTAAAAATAATAAGTACATGATGCACCAACTACACCAGCTTTGCTGCTGTGTTTTTTACCCACCAGTCTTGCAAGCTTTTTCTACTGTTCTTTTTCTCTCCTATTTAGTGACCATACATCTTAACCTGCAGACATTAAAGGTCTAGACAAAGGCATGTGAAAACTAAGTACTTCTTGTAAAAAAAAAAACTGGATAATTAGCATTAAATTTGCATACCTGATGGCATGACTCCTTCCACTCAATAGATGACTGTGGAATGCTACCACTCAGAAACACGTCTGAAAAAAATGACAAAATGATGTGAAATATAACCATAATAATCTCATTTTAGTTAGACTATGCTTTGACTAATTAATAGACTCATAAAATAAAATACAAATTGTTTATAAAAAAAATTTCACAGCTTTCAGCTCTCTCTCTCTCTCACAGAAAAAGTGCTTCTTCTTCATCATAACTACCTGGAACATAGGAAAAACATCAAAGGAAAACAGATTACAGTTTTCAACAAACACAACAAAATATTCAAAACACATAAGTAGACCATAAAGTAACCTGCTGATTGTCCTTGTTTCATTAAATATTTTCAGGTATACAAACACCTGTATAATGGAAGGCCAGTGAAGGGTACTGCCCAAGTGTTACAATAGCTTCTTTTTAATGTATCCTTCTCTAAATATGCCTACCCTTCTGTTAGGTTGTGCATCATCCATTCCAGGACATCATCTTTTCCTAGATATTTATTTCCATAATCCTGATTTTGAGTCCCTCTCCAGTTTGCCACAGATGCACTAATTCCAGCCTCTTCTTCCCATCTCTTCATTTCCTGGCTGTGGCCTGCCTTCTAAGTGTATGATGTGTCTCTATTGTGCCTCTCTACAAAGGTTTCCATATCACAGACACAATCAATGGAGGGGTGAAAGCAGCACTTTTGAGTGCCTTAGTCAAATCTGCTAGTATTGTGTGGTATAGAATTGTTCCCATTATGCAAGTTAAACTCCATAAGACTTGAAAAAAGAAGCTTTCATTTTCAGTTTTGATTAAAATTTCCCATGACCATGCTTACAAAATGTGAGAGGTGAGGTTATAAGCCTTAGTATCATTTAATTATTTTAATACTTTTAATCCCAAATTATTCCCTCATGCACTTCTTATGAAAACAAAGAAATTTAAGATAATTGCGCAGAACAGACTGTATCGTGTCTTTGAAGTCAAAGTTCTTAATAGTATAATTACTCTTACCAGCCTGGCCATTAATTTCAAACTCAAAATCCTTTACTAGAGTTTCCAGTTATACTTAACATATACAAACTGAAAGGCAGACAGTAACCATTGTCACTTGCAACACCAAACTGCAGCACCAACCGTAGACGAACTGGAATACCACCAAAAGAAACAACAGCCAGTGAAAATAACGTTTTATTTTCTTCTTCTATTCTCTAGTGCCTCGGCTCACCAAAAGCCTTCAAGGAGTAACAGTTAACATCCATTCACAGTATATATATATATATACAAGTATCAACTCATTATACAATTAAGTAATTAATTAAACAATTATTTATAAATCTAATTATCCAATTAAAAAACAATACATTAAATTACACTTTTCCAACAACACTCAGTATTTAACCCTTTAGGGGTTAACGTTTGATATTTTAAAATAAAAACCAACTCTTTCCTTAAAAGTTCATTTCTTATTCTACCTTCATTAGCTTCATTTCTAAGAACCTGTTCCAAAATGATTACCCTTAAGCTATTACATTCAGAATTATGATGTTTTACAAAATGCTGTGCCAAGGGACTTTCCATTTTATTATTTTTAATGCGCCTTAAATGTTCCATGATTCTAATTTTGAACATTCTCTTAGTTTGACCCCCATAAATTTTTTTGCAACCACATTGAATAATGTAAATAACTTGTTCTGTTCTACAACTAAAAAAAACATTAGATTTAAAAGTCATTCCATTAATATAAGGAAAGACATTTTCTACATAAGCGTAAGTGTGGAATGCTACCACTCAGAAACACATCTGAAAAAAAATGACAAAATGATGTGAAATATAACCATAATAATCTCTTTTTAGTTAGACTATGCTTTGACTAATTAATAGACTCATAAAATAAAATACAAATTGTTTATAAAAAAAAATTTCACAGCTTTCAGCTCTCTCTCTCTCACAGAAAAACTGCTTCTTCTTCATCATAACGACCTGGAACATAGGAAAACCATCAAAGGAAAACAGATTACAGTTTTCAACAAACACAACAAAATATTCAAAACACATAAGTAGACCATAAAGTAACCTGCTGATTGTCCTTGTTTCATTAAATATTTTCAGGTATACAAACACCTGTATAATGAAAGGCCAGTGAAGGGTACTGCCCAAGTGTTACAATAGCTTCTTTTTAATGTATCCTTCTCTAAATATCCCTACCCTTCTGTTAGGTTGTGCATCATCCATTCCAGGACACCATCTTTTCCTAGATATTTATTTCCATAATCCTGATTTTGAGTCCCTCTCCAGTTTGCCACAGATACACTAATTCCAGCCTCTTATTCCCATCTCTTCATTTCCTCGTTGTGGCCTGCCTTCTAAGTGTATGATGTGTCTCTATTGTGCCTCTCTACAAAGGTTTCCATATCACAGACACAATCAATGGAGGGGTGAAAGCAGCACTTTTGAGTGCCTTAGTCAAATCTGCTAGTATTGTGTGGTATAGAATTGTTCCCATTATGCAAGTTAAACTCCATAAGACTTGTAAAAAGAAGCTTTCATTTTCAGTTTTGATTAAAATTTCCCATGACCATGCTTACAAAATGTGAGAGGTGAGGTTATAAGCCCTAGTATCATTTAATTATTTTAATACTTTTAATTCCAAATTATTCCCTCATGCACTTCTTATGAAAACAAAGAAATTTAAGATAATTGCGCAGAACAGACTGTATCGTGTCTTTGAAGTCAAAGTTCTTAATAGTATAATTACTCTTACCAGCCTGGCCATTAATTTCAAACTCAAAATCCTTTACTAGAGTTTCCAGTTATACTTAACACATACAAACTGAAAGGCAGACAGTAGCCATTGTCACTTGCAACACCAAACTGCAGCACCAACTGTAGACGAACTGGAATACCACCAAAAGAAACAACAGCCAGTGAAAATAATGTTTTATTTTCTTCTTCTATTCTCTAGCGCCTCGGCTCACCAAAAGCCTTCAAGGAGTAACAGTTAACATCCATTCACAGTATATATACACAAGTATCAAATCATTATACAATTAAGTAATTAATTAAACAATCATTTATAAATCTAATTATCCAATTAAAAAACAATACATTAAATTACACTTTTCCAACAACATTCAGTATTTAACCCTTTAGGGGTTAACGCTTTGATATTTTAAAATAAAAATCAACTCTTTCCTTAAAAGTTCAATTCTTATTCTACCTTCCCTAGCTTCATTTCTAAGAACCTGTTCCAAAATAGTTACCCTTAAGCTATTACATTCAGAATTATGATGTTTTACAAAATGCTGCGCCAAGGGACTTTCCATTTTATTATTTTTAATGTCCCTTAAATGTTCCATGATTCTAATTTTGAACATTCTCTTAGTTTGACCCACATAAAATTATTTGCAACCACATTGAATAATGTAAATAACTTGTTCTGTTCTACAACTAAAAAAAACATTAGATTTAAAAGTCATTCCATTAATATAAGGAAAGACATTTTCTACATAAGCATAAGTGTGGAATGCTACCACTCAGAAACACTTCTGACAAAAAAATGACAAAATGATGTGAAATATAGCCATAATAATCTAATTTTAGTTAGACTATGCTTTGACTAATTAATAGACTCATAAAATAAAATACAAATTGTTTATAAAAAAAATTTCACAGCTTTCAGCTCTCTCTCTCTCACAGAAAAACTGCTTCTTCTTCATCATAACTACCTGGAACCTAGGAAAACCGTCAAAGGAAAACAGATTACAGTTTTCAACAAACACAACAAAATATTCAAAACACATAAGTAGACTGTAAAGTAACCTGCTGATTGTCCTTGTTTCATTAAATATTTTCAGATATACAAACACCTGTATAATGGAAGGCCAGTGAAGGGTACTGCCCAATACAATAGTGTCTTTTTAATGTATCCTTCTCTAAATATCTCTACCCTTCCATTAGGTTGTGCATCATCCATTCCAGGACATCATCTTTTCCTAGATATTTATTTCCATAATCCTGATTTTGAGTCCCTCTCCAGTTTGCCACAGATGCATTAATTCCAGCCTCTTCTTCCCATCTCTTCATTTCCTCGCTGTGGCCTGCCTTCTAAGTGTATGATGTGTCTCTATTGTGCCTCTCTACAAAGGTTTCCATATCACAGACACAATCAATGGAGGGGTGAAAGCAGCACTTTTGAGTGCCTTAGTCAAATCTGCTAGTATTGTGTGGTATAGAATTGTTCCCATTATGCAAGTTAAACTCCATAAGACTTGTAAAAAGAAGCTTTCATTTTCAGTTTTGATTAAAATTTCCCATGACCATGCTTACAAAATGTGAGAGGTGAGGTTATAAGCCCTAGTATCATTTAATTATTTTAATACTTTTAATTCCAAATTATTCCCTCATGCACTTCTTATGAAAACAAAGAAATTTAAGATAATTAAGCAGAACAGACTGTATCGTGTCTTTGAAGTCAAAGTTCTTAATAGTATAATTACTCTTACCAGCCTGGCCATTAATTTCAAACTCAAAATCCTTTACTAGAGTTTCCAGTTATACTTAACACATACAAACTGAAAGGCAGACAGTAGCCATTGTCACTTGCAACACCAAACTGCAGCACCAACTGTAGATGAACTGGAATACCACCAAAAGAAACAACAGCCAGTGAAAATAATGTTTTATTTTCTTCTTCTATTCTCTAGCGCCTCGGCTCACCAAAAGCCTTCAAGGAGTAACAGTTAACATCCATTCACAGTATATATACACAAGTATCAAATCATTATACAATTAAGTAATTAATTAAACAATCATTTATAAATCTAATTATCCAATTAAAAAACAATACATTAAATTACACTTTTCCAACAACATTCAGTATTTAACCCTTTAGGGGTTAACGTTTGATATTTTAAAATAAAAATCAACTCTTTCCTTAAAAGTTCAATTCTTATTCTACCTTCCCTAGCTTCATTTCTAAGAACCTGTTCCAAAATAGTTACCCTTAAGCTATTACATTCAGAATTATGATGTTTTACAAAATGCTGCGCCAAGGGACTTTCCATTTTATTATTTTTAATGTCCCTTAAATGTTCCATGATTCTAATTTTGAACATTCTCTTAGTTTGACCCACATAAAATTATTTGCAACCACATTGAATAATGTAAATAACTTGTTCTGTTCTACAACTAAAAAAAACATTAGATTTAAAAGTCATTCCATTAATATAAGGAAAGACATTTTCTACATAAGCATAAGTGTGGAATGCTACCACTCAGAAACACTTCTGACAAAAAAATGACAAAATGATGTGAAATATAGCCATAATAATCTAATTTTAGTTAGACTATGCTTTGACTAATTAATAGACTCATAAAATAAAATACAAATTGTTTATAAAAAAAATTTCACAGCTTTCAGCTCTCTCTCTCTCACAGAAAAATTGCTTCTTCTTCATCATAACTACCTGGAACCTAGGAAAACCGTCAAAGGAAAACAGATTACAGTTTTCAACAAACACAACAAAATATTCAAAACACATAAGTAGACTGTAAAGTAACCTGCTGATTGTCCTTGTTTCATTAAATATTTTCAGATATACAAACACCTGTATAATGGAAGGCCAGTGAAGGGTACTGCCCAATACAATAGCGTCTTTTTAATGTATCCTTCTCTAAATATCTCTACCCTTCCATTAGGTTGTGCATCATCCATTCCAGGACATCATCTTTTCCTAGATATTTATTTCCATAATCCTGATTTTGAGTCCCTCTCCAGTTTGCCACAGATGCATTAATTCCAGCCTCTTCTTCCCATCTCTTCATTTCCTCGCTGTGGCCTGCCTTCAAAGTGTATGATGTGTCTCTATTGTGCCTCTCGACAAAGGTTTCCATATCACAGACACAATCAATGGAGGGGTGAATGCAGCACTTTTGAGTGCCTTAGTCAAATCTGCTAGTATTGTGTGGTATAGAATTGTTCCCATTATGCAAGTTAAACTCCATAAGACTTGAAAAAAGAAGCTTTCATTTTCAGTTTTGATTAAAATTTCCCATGACCATGCTTACAAAATGTGAGAGGTGAGGTTATAAGCCCTAGTATCATTTAATTATTTTAATACTTTTAATTCCAAATTATTCCCTCATGCACTTCTTATGAAAACAAAGAAATTTAAGATAATTGCACAGAACAGACTGTATCGTGTCTTTGAAGTCAAAGTTCTTAATAGTATAATTACTCTTACCAGCCTGGCCATTAATTTCAAACTCAAAATCCTTTACTAGAGTTTTCAGTTATACTTAACATATACAAACTGAAAGGCAGACAGTAGCCATTGTCAATCTTATTTCAATCCTGTCACAGATCATTTGTCTTGAATGCCCATCCAAACAGATAAATGAAAACTGATTATATATGAAAAAGCAATCTCTGTACTAAAACATGCTCTTCATTTTGATGTTTAAAATAATATTTTTTATTATAAAAATAAAATTGCAAAAATAAAATAACCATATTACTGTACCAACTAAAATAATCTGAGCAATGAATGTTTATTAAAAATATAGGTGAAACCTTGAAAAGAAATCCATACAGATAAAATTAAAAACAAAAATGGCACCTTAAATACAAGCAAA
Source organism: Protopterus annectens (assembly GCF_019279795.1). Lineage (NCBI taxonomy): Eukaryota > Metazoa > Chordata > Ceratodontiformes > Protopteridae > Protopterus > Protopterus annectens. The sequence goes on along the minus strand of NC_056725.1, from coordinate 1,931,392,689 downwards.
CAACTTGTTGATCACATTTTATGAATTTGCAAGAACAAAATGAGGGACTATATTACTGTAACATTAATGTATCACAACCAACCTATAAATGCATTTAACCTTGTGCCCCTTTTAATAGGTTCATATGTAGTTTCTAGGTCTGCAGTCCAGGAAACCATTAATGAGCCTATCACGGATTCCCATCTGCCCAAACTTATTGATGCTTAAATCTGCTTAAGTGAGTTGCTCAAGTTCACATTGTAGGTAAATGAAGACTGTGGTAATCAAACCCCAGACCACAGGAAAAAGCGTGTTAACAGGCCCTTAACAGTTCACAGCCTTATTCCTCTACTCCAACAGCCACTGAATTAAATTCTTTAATTATCTTAACACTATAGTTTACCAATATCTACTTTTTTGATTATGTTCAAGAAATAAATTCTCATTTTTTTACAAGTGTTTTAGCAAGCACTCCTTTGCACGTGACACAATTAATTAATAAAGCCACTATTTCAAGATGTAGTTTTACAGTACTCGCTAGTTTAGTTGAAATCTGAAATTAACAAATCAATAAATAAATATATGAAATAAATACATTATATAAATAAATCATATCTCGATATGCATAATTGGATATAAGAATGTCAAAGTTCATACTGTATTCCAAAATGATGTGAGAGTCTAACTTATTTCAATTTAGTGTCAAGCAGTTTGGATTTGTATGCGTGTTTACTGCTTAAAATGCACTACTTTGTTAGAAAGCACTAGCTTAGACAGTATATAGCAGAAAGTCTAAAACTCAACTGCCTCTCTGTAGTGACTGCAAAATTCTATGAATTGCCTGAAATCTACAAGAGGAACAGAATGAAAAATGTGAGCCACAGTAAGAGATATTTCAGAGGTATGGCTTACTATCTCTAATGTTACTTCCAGCTGCAGCACTGCACTGAGTGCAATTAAATTATGGAACGCTGGCTTTTCAGGGTGCATTCTGTCTCAGCTGGAGTCCTGGGATGAGTAATTCCTATGGCCAGACAGTAATTATATACATTTTTAAAAAAATCATCTCTCCAATTCAACTACTTGGAGAGATGTACTTAACTCTCTTTAATGCTTACTTCTTATTTAAGACTATGTTACTGTCGTAGTATGTATTTTTCTCAGAGTTCATACTCAGCAAGCAGTAAGAAAGACTGAAAAGTTACACACCCACTTGCATACAGTTGCGGTCGTGACTTCAGTGATCTTATCATGCTGCAGATGTGTGGCGATGGCAACAGGGAACACTGGAAATCCTTATTTAAAGTAAGCACACACAAATGTGTGGCACCCTGTTATTTAACATTAAAAAGAAATATTTTTTTAGCAAATGCAAGACAGTTGAGAAGGTATGTTGGTGACAAATTGGTTGTAGCCTGTGACATTGCATGCTACGTGGTGCAGCCCTTGGGAATCGCAGTTGGGTATGGATTGGCATGTACTGCCAATAGTAGTATAATTGAGAGATTTGTAGTCTCAGTAGCAAAAGGGGGGAGTAAGCCCCTGTGCCACAGTCTAAATCCTCCATTAACTATAAGCCATTGGTGCTGCAATTGGGAGTATTGTATCACTTAACAAAGCTAGGGTGATGCCAAAGAGAGTTCCATCACTGAAAACCATTCACCAGGGAAGAAGACTTTAAGGCATGCCTTACAGACTTTGAGCTGCATGACCAACAGGAGGAAGAGAGAGGAGAGATTGGATCACAATCCTTTTGGCTCAGGTTGCAGTGAAACATTTAAAATCTCTTATGAACATGGACTGATTATTAAGACTATGTAAAAGTAAATAATGTGTTTTTAGTCAGAGATAGTAATGCCTCTGATGCAAGAGCTCAAGAGTTTCATAGATGGACATTTTTACTAAAAAAGTAAGAGCTTGTTTATGTAATTTAGAATATACATTAAACTGTAGTAAAACCCTGATCATGAGCTACTAAAATTAAAATGATAGAAACAATAACTACTAAAAACTTAAAAGGGTAATGCCAGCAACTTTCTGAAAGAGTGCATTTCAGTTTGACCCTAAGGACAGTGAAAATTTTGTTGTACTGGTAGATTATTGTTCAATAAAAATATCTCTAAAACTGAGAGAACTAGACCTTTGATAAAGCATGTATCCTACTCTGATAACAAACAGAAAGTATCAACTGCAGAGTTATTCTGTTTAAAATGTGGAAAAAATAGCAAATGACTACATTTTGTACTAGTAATGATAACACTGTTACACCAGTAAAAACTCTAGCCAGTAAAAAAATGTTAATGTTCATAGGTTCATAGGCATATACTAGGCAGCCATGCAACACAAATGTGAACCACAAATTTGATTTATATAGGGGTGATTTACTGACTGCTTCTGTCCATCACTGACATAGGTGCCAGACCAGGACTGAATTTCTGATAACCCATTCATTGGTCCAAATTGCACTTAAAAAGGGTTAGGAGGAACTCTGCTTCACATGGATGGGAGCCTGTTCCAGAGAATGGGAAGTCTCTGATAAACATATCTGTCTTTCCAACATGTGCTCTTTATGTCGAAAGCAAAATTTATGTCCTTTGATCTAGTAGCTATAGGTTCATAGGTAGGTACTAGGCTATCAGCCCTGGGGCCTATACAAGCCCAGCCAAAAAGGTACCCTGGCTTTTGCCATCCAAGAAAATTATTTTCCTGTGCCACTGTCGAGCAGAGCCACAGAGGTGATCCCTGGGGTGAATTTCCTATTTCCCATCCAGTCATCAAGATTTTTCTTGAAGAGTGCTAATGAGGAGCTTTGTTTGATATAGATAGGTAGTTTATTCCAGAGTATGGGAAGTCTCTGGGACAGGAATATATCCCTCCGGCATGTTCTGTTTATTGTGGTGACAAGGTTTAGATCCCTAGAACGTGTAGCTCTGAGGGATTGGGATTTCTTTAAGTGGAGCATGTCCAACAGCTCTGGGTTTGACATAGCTTTGTATGTTAGGCAGAGATCACCTCTGAGTAAGCGATATGCGACGGAGTAAAGCTGGAGTTTTTTGAGATGGGTCTGCGTAGGGCATCTGTTTGAGGCCAGTAATCCTCTTTGTGAGGTATTTCTGCAGCCTTTCCAGTTGTTGTAGATGTCTTGTGAGGTACATACCAAAAGGGGCATTGTACTCCATAATGGGTCTAATGAGTGATGAGTAGAGGGGAACAATGACCTCTTTTTTTCTGAATGAGAAACCTTTTGTGATGAGGTGTGCCATGTAGAAGGATTTCCTGACTACTGTGGTGATGTGATTATCAAAGGAGAGACTACTTTCCACCTGTGTCCCAAGGTCTCTTATCACACTTTCGGTGTTAAGCATACTACCGCCTATGTTGTAGTTCATGGGTACACAGTTTTTACCAAAGGGGATGACAATGCACTTTTTGGCATTGAGCTTGAGGCCATGGCTTTGACACCAGGCATCTGTCTCAGTGAGGCCCTTTTGTAGGATGTCCACATCATTAGGAGTTTCGATTATGGCTCCTAGTTTGCAGTCATCTGCGAACTTTGTTAGCCAAAGACCTTCTGTGCTAGCCTGTACTTCAGAGAAGTAGATACCAAACAGGAGAGGACCCAGGACTGAACCCTGTGGTACTCCACTTGTCACTGGTCTGAAGTTGGATTTGGAGTCTGCTACTTTCATAGTGTGGGTTCTGTCAGTGAGCCAGTTGGCAACCCATCTTGTGACACAGGGATTTATACCTAGCTTAGTGAGTTTATCTATAATTCCAGAGTGGGGGATGGTGTTGAAAGCCTTGGCAAGATCCAGATAGGCTGTGTGAACCACCTTACCCTTGTCTACAGCTTTGGTGACTGCTTCAAAGAAGTCTGTCAGGTTTAGGAGACATGATCTGCCTTTTACAAACCCAAACTGGGTGGGGTCCAGAGTTTGGAGATTACCAGTGTCTTTGTTTATAAGTTCCATGATGATACGTTCCATGGCTTTGCAGACCAAGTTCATCAGGCTAATGGGGCGGTAGTTCCCGGGGTCCATGGTGGCTCCCCCCTTGTGGAGTGGGATAACTGTTGCTGTGCACCATTCAGCAGGCACAAAGCCTGAGGTGAGGCTATGATTGAACATGGTACTTAGGTGGGATGCCAGTTCGTTCTGTAGTTCATGTAGAATGCAGCCTGGGATGTTGTCTGGCCCCATGGATGCTGTGTTCTTGGCTTTGGAGAGTGTGTTTTTTTCCTGTGCAGCTGTGATTACAGGAACTTTGCATTCTTCCAGTATAGAGATGGGCTCTTTAGGAGGGTGAGAGAGGGGTAAAGTTAGCACTGAGCCTATCTGCCAGGATGTTGGCAGTATCAGTTGGGTCTGTATATTTAGTGCCATTGTGCTGTAACTCAGAGCAGATCTGAGTGTTGCCATTGAGATTCTTGACATAGCTATAGAATGCTTTGTGGTTGTCTTTAGAATCAGTGGCAATTTTGTTTTCGTAACTAGCTTTGGAGGATTTTATCAGGGATCACAGCTTCTTACTGAGGCTGACCAGGGAGCTCCTCCACTCATTGAATTTTACTCTCTTTTGCAAGAGTTTCTTCCTTCTGTTGTACAGTTTGTTTATGGCAGGGGACCACCAGATTGGCTTCCTTTTTTTGGAGGATAGCATCTTGGTTCTGTTTGGGATAGCACGATCCATGCACTCATGTAAGTGCTTATAAAGTGAAATTGTGTGTGATTCAGTAGTCATAACTGTATTGTCCATCTGCATGGGTGTCATGAAGTTCACCACTTCTGTCTTAAGAAGCATGAAGTTAGCTTTGGAGAAATTTTTTACCATGGTTTCCTTAATGGGGGTGGAGGCAGGATGTGGATATCTAGGGTAATTAGCTTATGGTCGGATCGGACCAATGAGGCGTTGACGCCAGGTGTGGAACACCGGTCACTCATATTGGTAATGACTAGATCTAGGATATTGTTGCCCCTGGTGGGGGTGTGGATAAGTTGATCCAGGGCATTGGAGTTTATGAATTCCAGAAAGCGTTGAGCGCTGGAGTTGGTACATGAGTAGTTTTCCCAGTTAATGGTGGGGTAGTTGAAATCGCCCATTATTAAGTTGTTTGGTTGAACCCTAATATTTTCCAGTACATCAAGAAAAGAAGAGTGGGAATCCTGGGACATGGTGGGTGATGTGTATCAAGCTACAATTTGGATTGCAGTTTTGCCCAGAGTTAGTTGCACTTGGATAACCTCGGCTGCATTATGCTGAGCAACTAGCCTGGAGGTGTGGATATCCTTAATGAATTTGGACACACCTCCACCTTTGGTGTTCCAGTCCAGGTTACATGGCTGAAAAGTGTGGTATGAGTTATAGCCTGGTAGTGCAGGGGTGCTCTCTGGAGCCTTGAACCAGGTCTCAGTCATGATGCTGTTTGGTTTACATATGTGCAAAATGTTTATCAAAACAGGGTCCTGGGATGCTTTGTACACCAAACAAAGATCACCTCTCAGATGTCTGCCTGATACTGACTAAAGAGAAAGTACTTTAAGGTGATCAGCATATGCTGATGGTATGCCTAAGACTTTTTTTGAATTTTCTGCACAAATAGAATCAGCTTTTTCCTATTGTAGTATACCAAAGCCAACTTAGTACAATGTCTTAAATGATGGCAGGGAGCTGCAGGGACTGCTAGATACATGCAGTATAAAGGCAAAGTATGTATAAAGAGTATATCCTTACTGAAAAAAAAAAACATTTAAGTATTCTGTATCTACAGAGGTAGAAACTGTATCTTATTATTCAATAAGAAATATAAACTGTATTTGGAAATCTAGTTCACCCTGTTGCTGTAATTCCTAATTAATATGGTATGATAATAGAAAATGATTTTCCCCATACCTTAAGTATTTAAAGTGGCAATAAGAAAAGGGTATTCCTTTTGACAGACCACATTAAGAGGGGGAACCAGCAAGTGAATAAGCCTACAGATACATGTATACCTAACCAGGTAAAGGGTGGAGCAACCACTTGACACATTCATAAGATTATATGTTTACAACAAATAATGTTAGAAAGCACAAAAAGTACTAACATGTGGCTAATGGTACAGAGAGAAGAAGAAGAAGCTGCACATTTCTAAAAGTCATTTAAAGAGATATATCAACACACACTTATAGCTGTGCAGACTGCAAGAGCAGAGCTAGTAGAAGTAAAGTGTTATTGTGGCCTGAAAGTGCTGCAAAACAAGAAGTAGAAGTGACTAGAAGAATTGAAGAGAAGGAATCACTCACTGAAAGAAAGTATTCCAATGAAATGAAGTTAGTAAGTAAGGAGATGTACAATCTAAAATTAATGCTAAGATTTCTGGCAAGCTAAAACAAAAAGTCCCCTTCAAAGGGTGAGAAAAGTAAAGACTTCATTGATGTAGTAAGTGATAATGACAAGTACCTGGTTGGGGTTCAAAACTCACTTCTGACAGTGCAAGACAGAAAACTCTGAACATGGAATATCTAGGCAGCTGGTATATGTCAGTAAGGAAAAAAGTAAGACCAAAGATAAACTTCTTCTGAGTTAGCCTTTGCTAAGGAAGTGCAACCTTGAGAATAAGGTGATAAAGTGATATTCACTCATACCAAGAAGTAAAGACGGTGGAGAAGGCAGTGTATACTGATTGAAAAGCTGAACAGATCCCTAATGATATTCCTTTTGTTTCAAAATACATGACCACTAAGTAGAAGAAAGAGGGTTATATGCATCAGGTTTATAAAGGAAACATAAGATAGAAATAGAAACTGGTACTGAAGAGTACAAGTATGAGTTATCTTTCTTAAGAGATGAGTTAGACAATGAGTCTCCAAACCTGTATTGGTAGAAGAGGAAGCAGTGCATTCAACCACATGACAGATTGATCCTTAGGAACCTCCAGAGCTGGCTGACTTCCAGATGAACTTTAAAAAAGCACAATGGGAGGATGACATTTTGAGCCAAGCAATAGAAATATAGCTAGAGTTCAAGGGGAAAAAAGGTTGAACACAATTTTCACATTTCTTCCCAATACTTTGAGTTACAAAATAATTTATTTGTACATTAAGTAAAAACATAGAAGGCATAGTATGTCAGTGATTAGTGCCTGAAACTTTCAGAAACATGATGATTTGCTTAGCACATGGCCATGTGCAGAGGGACCTAGGAATGGATGAGACTAAAGCTTGGATACTTGGAAAGATTTGATGGCCAGGAATACTGAAAGAAATTGAGAAATGGGCTGTATGCCCTGAATGCTAGAGGACAGCATCACCCAGGTATCAGAAATTATTTGATTTCAATGCTTGTCATACAGGTACCATTTAAACATAGTGCTAAGGGCATTGTTGGGCTTCTGGTAAAATTTAGCAGTGAGTTTCAATTCATATCTGTTATTCATGACTATGTAACTGAGTATTATGATGTTATTCACCTATGTAGAGATATTCCTAGATGTATATGTATATATATATATATATATATATATATATATAGGGAATTCATGTCATTATTTTCTACAGTACAGATACCAAAGGAAATGCTGACCAGGAGACTCCATTTATATCCAGAATAATACACCAACTGAGATAATCTTTTAAAGTCACTAGATTAAAAACTACACTGCACCATCCTTAGATAGATGGGTTTGCAGTGCATTTTAACCAGACATTAAAGTCCATTCTGAGAAAAGTTATTGAGAAAGATTAGAAAAGTGGGAGCAGTTAATACCATGCCTCCTGTTCACTATTAAGAAATATCACAGGCATCAGCCATGGTTCAGGTCTTGTTATATGGCAGATACCTTCTTGGACTGTTAGATGTTTCTAGAGAAGCTTGGGAAGAAGAGAATCCTCATTTAAATGGGTCATATAATAATATATCCTCTTACAAATGAAGCTGAAGATGATAATGTTAATTGTACAGGAATACAATGAAAGAGCCCAGGCCACACAACAAAGGGTGTAGAGTAAAAATGCATGGACCAGGGAATCAAAAAAATGATATCAGTTGTTAGGTTTGGTCCACTCTACAGAAAGTACATTTTTGACCAAGTATCAGAGTCTGTCTGAAGTGGTAGAAACACTGAATGGGATAAACAACAGGATTAAACTGAATGGTAAGAAAAGACCAGACCAAATGTATCATATTATCATATGACAACCAATAACAACAAATAAAAACTTAGAATTAAAAAATAAATAAAGAACGGCAATCACATCCAATGACCAGTTTATTTGGTTAAACACTTTTGTAAGTGCTGTACTGACTTCATCAGGTTCTGATGAAGTTGGTACAGCACTGACGAAAGTGCTTAACCAAATAAAGTGGTAAGTGACGTTATATATAAGCCACAGAAAGACAAAATAAAGGGGTTTCTGCATTATGGTGGGTTAAGCCTTGTTTGTGTTTCACCATAAATCTGAAATGTTGCAAACAAAGTATCCAAATACATAGTTTTGTGTTCCCATCTTGTTATACAATTTGCCACATTACTAGGGCACGATCTGTCTGTGACCAGCATAAGTTCTTGGCCAAGAAAATAATTCCTTAATGATAAAAATGTCCGCTTGATTGCCACATATTTCCTCTCAATAGTGGAATATCTTGTTTCTGTTCTACTCAATTTTCTACTCAAAAAATATGTAGTATGTTCTTCTTCAAAGGTCCATGATAACACTGACTTTAGACCTATTTGTGATGCATCAGTATATACTATAAAAGGGGATATGTATTAGAACATCAAACACGCAGAATCTCGAATCGCACGACATAGAACACTAAACCTCGAACGCGAACAATGCCGAACGCTCAAAATTCCAAAAACGGAAACCCCGGACTCCCATAGTTAGCCCATGCAAAGTTGAACATCCTGACGTCACTGGGAAATGTGAAATGTGAAGAATGTCTGCTACGAATCACTGTGCAATAGCAAGGTAAGCAAGACACATACCATTGGAATGTTACATGTGAATGTATTACCTCCACTAATCTCGGAGTTGGTATATTTAAATAGGGAGGGTGTGGGGAGCACAGTCCCCCACGTTGGGGGGTGTGGGGGATCCAGCCCCCCACATAAGAAATAGTCTGTAGATTGTTTGTGTGTTTTAGCAGTAAATATTGTAAATATTTTGTTCTTTGTAGATAGTGTGCATGTAGTGTGGTTACTGTTGTTGTGTGGTAGTATGCTGGTTTTGTTTTTAATATTTACTTTTTGTTGAGTGGAGTAGAGTACTATATATATATGTTTGTAGGGTAATTATATTAGGTGGCTGAGTTGTGTTTTGACAGTTTAAGAGGTGTGGTGTTTGGTGTGTTACGGTTAGGTGAGTGGATGGCCAAGTGTTTTTGTTTGTGACTTCCGTTTTCGGAATTCTACGCTTTCAGGGTTATGTGCGTTCGATGTTCCGTGTTCAATGTTTTGAGCTTTGATATTTTCATCTTTCAATGTTCCGATATAAACCCCTATAAAAGGCCTGTGGAAATCTAGAACTGCTAATATTGCATATGAACACAATATTATCATCAACTAAATAAACATATTCTCTGCCTCTGGTGTATACTTCACTTTAAGAGTCTTCATCTGTCTCATGTAAACTGTAAGAGGACAAGCTATTGACGCAAAAGTTGTTACAAATTTTAGATAGTACTTATCTGCCAAAAACACTTTCACTTGCTTCTTAGTGCTGAGAATAGGTTAATTTCACAAAACCTCATTTTTTTTCTTTCTGGGGTTTAACAATTCCCCTACCAAATGACATAATCTAAATATTTTTCCTCTGCCATGTCTAACTTGCTCTTGGAGGCATTGACTGTTAATTTGCTTATCTTAGGGAGTCTAGTACTGAACTAGATGCGAGTCTAAATCCTCTGAGCATATTATGACATTGTCTATGCAAATAACAGGGTATTTTGTATTGTAAGACTGTGTCCAATTATCTCTGAAACGTCATAAGTAAACCATGTAACTCAAAAGGATTGAAATGATACTGGAAAAGGAGTTGAAAAAGCTGCACTTTCTTTAGCTTCAGCTATTAGCGGAATTTGCTCATAAACATTTGCAAGGTTTAATGTAGTCAAAAATCTTTTATCAAATTATTGTAGCTCATTTGATTGAGAACGACCTTGGGGATATTCCCAAATGGAGGTTGTTTGAGTGGATCTTGAGGGATCTGGTTTTGTAAATGCAGTGGTTTTCAAGCATTAAAGAAGTTTGGTTGGCTATTATTCCAGGGTTAATTTGGAAGGGGACAGTAAAGGTCTCAGGAATTGAGACTGCTAGGCATTTTATAAACCATAAGTGGCCACAGTGGCTGCATCTATTGGCGTGCTGGTTCTGGAGCTCTGGGATTTCAGGGTTATGCTTCCAAAGTGGTACAGGAATGATGAGATTCATCTAAATGAAGTCTGTCTGGATGCAAGCTTTAAGATCTAGCCTTGGGGTAGGAAAGATAATGGGAGAACAGGCTGCTGTGAAGTAGCTTGGTGGGTGTGAGGGATGTTGTCCTTGGAAGTTGAATCTGCTGATATCTCAATTTCCTTTCCTGGGGGAGTGTTTGAATGTGTGTGTTGAGGGGGGAGCTGATGGTTGTTGATGCTGCCTTATGAAATTTCAGTGAGCATTTGAGGTACAATGCTTATTGGTGGTTCTGAGTAGGTGAGTGGTGGTATCTGCCTACTAAGTTGTAAAGCTATAACTTAGCTGGTGAGCTGTGGTACATGGCAGCTACCATTTCATGATTATTGGTATTACATTTATGTTCAATGTTAATTATTATCAGAATTGTAGTTAAATATTGATATTTCATTTTATCATTACAAAAAAGTTGATCACTAAGGAAATTTTTGGTTTGGTCATTGTGTTTGAGGGAAGGAAAAAGTGTTCATAGACAAAGATAATTGCAAATTGTTACAAATTCTGTTGGCAGGATAACAAATATTTGAAGGAAACACATGATGGAGTCATAGCAGCTTTATAATTTCCCATAGTGTTGCAATGAGAAACAATGGATGTTACAGGTCTGGAAGCACTAGCAAGGGAAAAAAAATTAAAACAGCCAAATGACATGAGAACCACGACAGCAGGCATGCAGCTGTCTCTGGTGCTGATCACAAATACCCTTCCACTAAGCAATGTCACAAAACACAAACAAGACACATCTACATGACTGATTCACCATAAGAATGCAATATTCACACACACATAGACACACACATTGCACATAAGCAATTTTAAGCAACATCATGTACAATTAACCTGGCAGCTGCACATAGCAGCAGTGATCTTTCACACAGACAGATTGTATGTCACAGTAACAAGATAATTTTCCACCCCAGAGGAAGACTTACTTATCAGAATGGTGCAAAGCATTGCCTTTGTTCACTGTACAAACAATAAACAAACAGAATGTGCTGTAGTCTCAAGCAAGATGTGGTGACAGGCAATACAAGTGGCTGAATGCCACAGTGAAATCCAACACATAGTCACAGAGCACTGATTATTGTCTATGCATGTGGTTTTATGCAGATGGTAGACTGATGGCAGTTTGGTGGTACTGTTTGGTTTGTAAGCTGCATGGAAACAAAGAACACTGTGCAATAAAATGATGATTTGGGCTCCCTGTCAGAAGTATGTGAGCCAAATGTGTGAGCCCTGAAACTTTAAAAGCAGGCTGTGATTCAAAGAGGAAAACAGCAAATTTTGAAGCCCACTCTTACACCATTCAAATATTTTTGTAGGTAAGCTTCACCTCCATACAGCTTTTATCTCTGAGGTTGCTATACTTCAAAGGAGGATGAAGGCTCCAAGATGGTATAACCTCAGACAGTCAGTATCCCCTCATTTTCACTTGTAGTTCTGCAGTTCTTAGGATCACAGTTACAGACTTTTACTAGATAGCCGTGCTATGTGCCATTCTATTAGTGACTCAGCTCTCTACGTGCAACTGGTCAGTCTGTCAGGCTGTTACACAGCATGGAGTGCAACTAACTGGATATACATGAGTAATTTCTATGGTTGAACAATGTAATTGCTACAAAGCAGTGCATATGTTTCAGCAGTGCTTTATTACCCCATGTATAATGATGAAGAGATTGTCATGTTCCTTGTGTCATACATATTGGGAGAGGTGGAAGAAACACCCCATGTGGCATGACAGTAGAAAGATGGTTCTGGACATGGTCTTCATGTTGCTTTCAAAGTCTAAGAGATTCAGCAACATCTGGAAGACCACAAGTCATAACATGTTGTGATACAGAATCAGTCATGCTTCTGTGTCCCTACCTTCTCTGCTTTCCATTGTATGACAATACACCAGAGTTTGTGCATCCGGTTCTACCCATGAAGCAGTCCTGCGCACAGACAGCCAGACCCTGTTGTTAGCTGTGTATAAGTGTGTGCCAGTAATGGGTTTCTATTCTGCATCCAGTCAGAATTCTGACACGACTTGCTGTGCTTATCTCTGAGACCACATGACTCAACAGAACACTGTCCTGTGAATTCATGTCAGATTAAAGATATTCCATGTCTTCTTGAATTTCAATTCCTCAGAATCAATTCATTTTTAGAGCAAAAGCAAGGATTGCTTTAACACTCTTTGGCAATCTTTAGCAAGGAATGCTTTAGAGTATGATGTGTTGTTTTGGGAGGTCACTTCCTTTTTCATGTTCTGTGACTATAGAGTTGGTATATATAAGTTCAGAGGAGGTGTGGAGGACTTGACTTCTACATAGGGGTGCACAAGATATCCTCACATGCAAAAAAAAAAAAAAAAAATCAGTCTTTGCATTATTTTCAATGGCACAGCCAGTTTTGATCTTTCATGATTGCCTTAATCGTTTCTGGCCAATTGCATTTTGAGGTTTTATATTGGAGGCAAGTTATACTGATGCTTAACTGTACTGATTACAGTCCAGTACTGTAAGCTGTTTGAATGTTCCTCCATGTAATTTAGCATGTATCCTGAGAAGATATTTCACTTAGCAACTGTACAACCCGGTCTAAGGACCCAGGCCCAAATATGTTTGAGCTGATGTGCTCCAAGCCTCCTATTACCGGAGCTGGGTCTGCAGAAGTACGATCACAAATGAAAGAGCTCTGCACAGTCATCAAATCTACATGAATGTTTTCTCTTAAAATTGTCCACCAGAATATCTTTTTTTTTTCTTTCCTTCTTAATCTTCTTTCTATATGTGCCTAAATTTTACATATTTTACAGTATAAAATATGCATTGAATTACCCTGATACACCAGTGGACTGTATCCACATACATACCCTGTTCAATAAAATAGTGCTGTTATTGTTTAGTCATTTTGTCCAATCCAACCCTTCACGGCCTGAGTGGTTTTAGCACACCAGTCCTGTTTTCTTTCCATCCCCATTTTTTAAGTTCTTATAAATTCATATTCTTTACTTCAATAAGACTATCTAGCCATAATAGTCCTTGTCACCCTCTTCGTCTTTTACCTTTGACCTTTCCCATTATCAGTACCTTCTTCAGTGAATGCTGTCTTCACATTATATGGCCACTGGTTTATTATAAGGCATTCCAGTCAACAGCCTGGATTTATTTCCTTAAATACTGACTGATTTGACCTTCTTGCACTTTGCAGAATTCTAGATACCTTAGCTCAAATGCATTGATTTTCTGATGCAAATTACTACTTATATTTTAGCATTCACAGACATGCTGCTATTGGGAAAATCGTTGCTTTGACTATATGGACCATTGTTGACAATGATATATCTTTTGCTCTTTAATACACTTTGCAATTTTGAAATAGATATAATTTCATGGCTGTGGTCCCCATTTGCAGACATATTTGAGCCAGGAAAATAAAATTTGTTACTCCCTCCACCTCCTCCCCATTTATTTATTTATTTATTTATCTGCAGTTTGTTTACTAGGATGGTCCATTGGCCACATGAAACCCATTTTCAATGGAGTCCTAGGAAGAAAAGCTCTAGAAAAATGCAAATATTGTAAATTACAAAAATTGCAAAAATTACACAACTTACAGATTAATAAATGAGTTAGAAAAAATGCAAGGTAACAACAGTAAAATTGGCATTTGCGGGGGCAAATGCATGAAAAATCTTTTCAAACAAATTAAGTTACTACTAAAGTATGATAATTGTGATAATGGTGATAATTGTTGTAGAAATTACAAGGCTATAGGAGGCTATTAGCAGATATGTTTGGTATAGAGATGAGTATAGTCAAGGAAGTTATGAAGGATGGGAGCAAAACCATTCCCACTGTGAGATTGTGTGTGAGTGAAGTAAAGTTTTGAAGAAAGTACTGTTTGTGGTACGGATAAGAGGTGTGAGAGAATTCCAGTGATGAGCTAGGCAGAAGGATAGAAGATGTTTCCCCTGGAGGGCTGGCAGGTTTATGTAGTTCTATTAGATTTTGGAAGTTGGATCGTAGGCATCTGTTAGGAAGGTGCATTTTGAAGGTAGAGGCAAGGGAGGGGCAGAGAGAGGGACTAAAAATAAGTTTGTGTGCTTGAATGAGTTGAATGTAGGTAAGATAATTGGGCAGCTCAAGCCAGTTCAGTTGGCACAGGGAGATGCAGTGATGGGTATTTGATCTGTGGCCAGTTGCGAATTTTGAAATTTTATAGTAACAGGAGGAAAGTTTTGATTTGAGGGAGGTTTGCAGTTTAGTAAGCATTGAGGCCCCATACAGGAGGGAAGGGATAAGGTATGTGTTGGCAAAAACAAGCCTGGTGAAGGGAGAGATGAACTCGTGGCAGTAAAGCATGCCCAGTTTCTTGTGAGTTTTTTTGATGTTTGCATGAAGATGGGTATCAAACTTTAGTTGGTTGTCAATGAGGATTTCTACTAGTTTAGCAGTGGAGACTGTTTCAAGAGGAGTATTATTTCAGCTGGTGATAGAGAATGAGTTTTTGTCTAGGGGGTAATGCTTTTAGAGGGGGGAAATATCATTAGTTTAGTCTTGGTAACATTCAGTGCTAAATGGTTGTCTAGCATCCATTGTTCAGTGGAGGAGAAAGCGTCTTGAGTTAATTTTGTTAATGAGGAAATGGAGGTAGCAGAGCAGATTATAGTTGAGCTGTTGGCGTATTGGATGAGGTTGGCATTAGGGATGGCATGGTAGAAGTTATTAATAAAAATATTGAATAAAAGGGGACCTAGAATTGAGCCCTGGGGCACACCTGTGGGATAGAGGAGTGGGATAGATTTAGTTTAGTCAGTTTAGTAAGGAGAAGGTTGTGAGAGATGGCGTTGAAGGCCTTAGAGAGGTTTACGAGTAGAGTGGATACAATATGACGAGTGTCTTGGGCTTTGTTGGTTTCTAGGAAGGAGAGGAGAGTGGTGGTGGTGCTGTGGCTGGGTCAGAATACATGCTGGGTGGGAGTAAGAAGGTTATTATTTATAAGATAGGGTAGAAGTTGTAGGTGAATGCATTTTTTGAGAAGTTTTGAAATAAGGGATAGGATAGTGATGAGACGGAAGTTGAAGATGTTATTGTTGCCCCCTTTATGGAGTGGAATAATATAGGCTTTTTTCCAGAGCTGGGAAACATGACATTCTGAAATTGATCGATTTATTAGGCTGCAGATTGGGAAGGCAATGGCTTCTGAGGCTATCTTTAGGCAGTAGGATGGTATTTCATCAGGGGCATTGGAGCATGGTTTCAATTTTAGAAGTATTTTTATGGTAGAGATGGGGATATTTACAAAGAATTGATGAAGCTAGATGACACAGCCTTATTTTTTAGTGTTAACTGACAAACCAGCTTCTGTAGTTTGCACTTCCACTTTCAGCAACAGTCTCGTCAAATCCTCCTCACTTTCACTCATCAGTGGTAACACCTGCTTAGTGAGTTTGTTAAAAAGTCTGCTGACAATTCTGTTTCTAGAATTTGATTCATCTAATCAGACATTTCACATGATGTATTCAGCGTATACCTTGAATAAGAGGAGTGACATTATACAGCCTTGTTAGTCTCCTTTTCCAATATTGAACCAGCCATTTATTCCTTATTCAGTTCTAACTGTTGCTTCTTTGTTTGCATGCATATTCCTCAAGTAACAACTAAGGTACCAGGCATCCATATTTTTTAAGACCTTCCCAATGCTTATAATGCACCATGAATCGAAATTGACAATAACCTCAAGTTTGACATCCACATCTCGTTAACCATAAAAAAATACACAGAAAACTAGGAGCTTTATACAGAAATATGCAATTCCTCACCAAAACAAGAGCCAGGAACTCTGCTGGAGAAGCTCTTTTCTCCTACTCCATAGCAAAATTATGGAATAGCCTTCCTCCCACTATAACTTCTGTGTCATTACGCACTAACTTCAAAGCTGCTCTAAAATCTCATCTAAAAGAGCACTGGGCATGCCCCTGTAACAAACCTCTCTAACATCTCTACCCCAAACTCTCTAATCCCTTTCTTCCACCCCTCTAACTACCTTGGATTGCAGTCAAATACATTGCTTGTAAACCTATATCTCAGCTGTAATCTTAGCCACTGTTATTCAAGGGTAATAGCTGCTAGCTCAGCTATTAATATACGTGCTAGTCTTTAGGGCACCAATGATATAAGTGTTGTACCATTTAACTAAATACTTGATTTCATTTTGAACTATAACTGTTTACTACTACTATTGTTAAACAAAACCTACCTATACTTCTTGTAACTTGTAATTAATTGTTGTGTTTAATTGTTGTTTTTATTGTGGAGCTTTTCTCCGCAGGCCTCCACTGAAAAAGGACCTGTGTCCAGTCAGATTTTCCTGGTTAACAAATGTAAATAAATAAATAAACAAATAAATAAATAAATACAATAAATGAATCAAAGGCATCACTAAATCAAAATTAAATGTTTTCTGATACTTTCTTGCTTTCTCTATTATCCACCAGATGTTAGCAATGTAATCTCTGGTGCCAGTACCACTTCTGAAACCAGATTGTACATCTGGCAGTTCTTGGAATGCATATTTTTGAAGTCTAGTTTGTGGGATCTCAAGCATTACCTTATTAGCATGTGAAACAAGGGTAACTACTGGAAAATCTGAGCATTCTATTGCATTGATGTTTTTGGGAACTCGGTATAAACTGAACTTTCCCAATCCAATGACTACTGATGTGTTTTCCAGGGTTCCTATTACCAGATCGAAAAACCGTAATCTCGAATATGAAAAGAGCATCATGGATTGCGCAAAAGATGGAAACGCTGAACGACCAAAATAGTGAAAATGGAAATGTCGAAGTGTAATGGTTGGCCCATCTGCGGTATAGCTCTGTAAGGTAAGTGTGCAATAGATAGGACTTTAGGGTTAGGATGTGGGTTAAGGTAAGTGAATAGATAGGTACTATATGTAAGATATAGCGTAGTGTTAGAAGTAGGGATTTATTTAACTGTATGTATGTGTATTATTTATTTTTTCTGGGTGTATGCCTGTAGGGGAAGTGTGTGATAGTTATGGACCTTAGGGTTAGGGAGGGGTTAAGGATAGTGCATAGTTAGTTATGTATGTGGGGTTTAGTGTAGGGTTAGAAGTAGGGTTTTGATGCTTTACTTTAGGTTAGAAGTAGGGTTTAGTTAGTGTATGTATGTGGTTTATTTATTTTGTTTGGTCAGGTAATATGTAGCAGTTGGTGGGGTTGGCCTACTATGACAGTTCATTATTTTATTTTTCACTGTTTAGTGCATTCGGGATTTTTGCGGTTCATGTTATAGGTGTTGACATTTAGGTATTCACGTAAAGGGGGGTTCGATTTGGTAATATAGACCCGTTTTCCAAATTTGCGTGCAAATTATGAGGAACACTGTAACAGCAGCATTATGCAGGATTTTGAAGCTGGAATTCCATCACTTGCTTCAGCATTGTTATATGACTTCATTGTCCAGGATGTCTACTTTTGGATCATAGAACATCTCATTGTATTTTTCAGTAATGTTATGGTCCTTCTTATATAGTTATTCTGTGTAGTTTGGCTACCTCTTCCTGTGATCTTCTGCGTGAACCATTCTGTCTTCATCTTTTATCAGGCCCATATTTACATGAAAATTTTCCCTTAAATTGGCAATCGTCAAGGAAATACCTTTGTCTTTTTCCATTCTATCACTGTCTTGTAATTCTTTTCAATACTCATGTAATTGTGCCTACTTATTTCTTCTTGCTATTCACTGGTACCCTGTGCTTAATAAATGTTTCTCTCTGTTCATATCCCCTTTTTTTCTCCTTTTTAATCTTCTTTCTATTTGGAATATATTTCTTGCCATCTTCTGCACATTATCCCAAACTACTCTCCATAGTTCTACAGATACTTTACCCAGCATATTGAATCCCTTTAATCTGTTCTTCCTGTTCACTACATATACATATGGAATACTGCTGACCTCCTTTCTAGTTGGCCTGAAGGCTTTTCACGTTTAATTTGATTCTACTTTTCAACAAGAAGCCAACAGTCTGAAGATCAGTCGGCTCCCGGTTTTGTTTTGATGACTACAGAGAGCTCTTCTATTTGTGATGGCAAAGTATCTACTAGTACTCACCTTTAATTCATTGTTGAAGTACTACAGAAACTACAGCTTTCAAGTAGGACTTTGTATGTACTCAACACTTAACACTGGGTACTTTGTGCTTTTGTTGTAAGTAGGCATTGCTTTTCCTCATTCAGTGCGAATAACACGCACTTAGTTTATTTGCATATACATGTAGTAGTGCTCTTTGCAGATAACCAAAGTCCCAGACTATGAATAACACCCAATGTTTTTTTTATAACCTACAGTTTGAGGACTACTGCCATTACTGTTTCCATTCCAGCTTTCATTGCAGCAGACTGAAGCACTTGTTCATAAGTAGTGACTAGGCATGTTGTCCACTAAGGAACCTACATCACTTTCCCAATTCCTGGTTAAAGGACTTGCTCAAAGTCAAGCAGCAGGCAAACAGAGGCTGAAGGTACCAGTTCCTGGACCACAGGAAATAACTCATTAACAGCTTATAGTCTTAACCCCCTGTAATTAAATGCCATATCAGAAATAGATTTTAATGTTGGTGATGTGTTTTGTAACATGGAACAATAAGCAATGGTCCTCCACAGCCTCATAACTGATTCATATATATATATATATATATATATATATATATATATGGGTCTACTGCTTTTCATCGAATACCACGTATTCGAAAAAGAGCAAAAAAAAAATATATATATATATAGAGAGAGAGAGAGATAAATACATCCACACACCACAGATATTTAAATGTATAGACTTATAAGTAATAAGAACAAATGTTGAGACATGCTCTGAATAGGAACACTGCAGGTGTCCATGTTCCAACTGCTTGAAAATCATTGTCTTGAAGCCATGATGCAGTTGCTTTTTCAAGAGACTTCATTTTAATCATGTGCTGAAACTTTGTTATGCACCTCACTTACATAATCCAGTAGTTCATGTTTTCAGATCCCATTTCATAATAATTAACTTCAAGTAACAGAGCATTTCACATGGTCTTCACACAAAATAAATTTGATGACAGGGTTATGTTTTCTTCTGACATGTATGATATTATAGTTTATGACACATGCATTATGTGCAATCCCTGCATATCTATTTTATAGACAAACATGGTTGGCATGTATTTTTTCAGCTTTTATACCACATTTGCTGGTTGGAAATAAGCAGTTCCACCAACTAATCACAACTATTATGTCAGGTATAGTTATCAAATTAGAGATCTGCTTGAGAATTTTGAAAAGTATAGAAAAAATGTATACCTTTTCAAAATGTGTGAATATTCTACCTAATAAACTCTTTCTGCACTTGCTTTTAGTCCTTTTTAATTTAATTGCATTTTTTAAACTGCATTTGGTCTACTATTGCTACATACTCAAGTATGCTAGCTTGCACTGCATGTGAATTGTTTTTACTACCGTTTTAGCTACTTTTCTGTAAAAAAAAAATAAAACTGTAAGCCTGTTTTCTACCTTTCCTGTAACTAGTGTTCCAGATACAGATTTACTGTATCCAGAACTGTATGTAAGCTTCTGAGCCCCCCAAGCCTTTCTGCGTTGGAGGGAAGCTTTCTAGCTTATCAGTGGGAGTGGTAAGCACTAGCTAACCTGTCTACCACATAAGGAGTGGTTCTGGCCCAGAAATTGTAGTTATTGGCCATTTGGGCAATCTCTTCCAGCTCTCTCAACTTTCTGATTTGAAAGCCTGTATTTGCACTTGTTTCTGTCCTGTAACTCTAGTGCAGATACAGATTCTTAGTTTTAGCACTTAAATTAGCTTATTTGTGCTCAGCACTTGTTCAGAACTTGTAAGCACTAAATAAGTTACTATAGCACTCAACCTTCCTCATTACCTAGAGGGAAACAGTTTTTGTACTTACTTTTCTCACTTGCTTAGAGAGTGTGCCACTTGGCCACAGCCAATAAGACAAAACAACGTACCCAACACACTAGTCATAGGTGACTCTATACTCAGGCACACTGATGTCCCACTCACCAGGCTAAATAAGGAGAAGGTTACTGTCAGCTGCCCGTCGGCTTCCAGGATCCGCCACATAACCCACGCACTCAGGTCACTCCACAACAAGTACAAATATGACTCTGTCATTGTCCATGTTGGTGTGAATGACTTGAGACGTACCTCCCTGGACTACATGAAAAGAGACGAAGAAGATCTTTCAGATCTTGTAGCCCAGGCAGGTATGATTCTAGCCCTGAGTAGAATTCTGCCATCGCCCAAAATGATACCGCAGTACAAGGACAAAATGATTGACTTCAACAATTGGCTAAGCTACTGGTGTCATTCTAAGGGGATCCAGTATCTGTCTGCTTGGGATGACATGGTCAACAGACCACGATGCTTTGCCACACATGGCCTGCACCTGTCGCCCTTGGGACTCCGGATACTGGCTAAGGCTCTTGCTATCCCTTTAGTGCCTTTTTTAGGCAAGGTTTTAATGACAAATTCACCACCGTAGCAGGAAAAGGCAAGCAAAAACTGAGGGTAATGCTACTCAGTGCTAGAAGTCTAAATCTCAAAAGGCACTCACTCGAGGCACTCCTTAAAGTGGAGAACATCGATATCTGTGCAGTGACTGAGACCTGGTTCAAGGCTCCAGAGAGCAGCCCTGCACTACCAGGCTATAACTCATACCACACTTTTCGGCCATGTAACCTGGACCGAAACATGAAAAGCAGAGGTGTGTCCATATTCATTATGGATATCCACACTTCCAGGCTAGTTGCTCAGCATAATGCATCCGAGGTTATCCAGGTGCAACTAACTCTGGGCAAAACTGCAATCCAAATTGTAGATTGCTACAGATCCCCACCATGCCCCAGGATCCCCACTCCTCTTTTCTTGATGTACTGGAAAATATTAGGGTTCAACCAAACACCCTAATAATGGGCGACTTCAACTACCCCACCATTAACTGGGAAAACTACTCATGTACCAACTCCTTAGCTCACCCTTTCTGGAATTCATAAACTCCAATACCCTGGATCAACTTATCCACACCCCTATGAGGGGCAACAATATCCTAGACCTAGTCATTACCAACATGAGTGACCGGTGTTCCACACCTGATGCCAACTCCTCGTTGGTCCTATCCAACCATAAGCTAATCACCCTTGATATCCACCCCCACCCCATTAAGGAAACCACGGTAAAAAAATTCTCCAAAGCCAACTTCATGCTTCTTAAGACAGAAGTGGTGAACTTCATGACACCCATGAAGATGGACAATACAGTTACAACTGCTGAATCCTACACAAATGCACTCTATAAGCACTTACACGAGTGCATGGATTGTGCTATCCCAAGCAGAACCAAGACGCTATCCTCCAAAAAAAGGAAGCCATTCTGGTGGTCCCCTGCCATAAACAAACTGTACAACAGAAGGAAGAAACTGTTGCAAAAGAGAGTAAAATCCCATGAGTGGAGGAGCTCCCTGGTCAGCCTCAGTAAGAAGCAGAGATCCCTTATAAGATCCTCCAAAGCTAGCTACGAAAACAAAATCACCACTAATTCTAAGGACAACCACAAAGCATTCTATAACTATGTCAAGAATCTTATGGCAACACCCAGATCTGCTCTGAGTTACAGCACAACAGCTTGAAAATTACAGAACCAACTGATATTGCCAACATCCTGGCAGATAGGTTCAGTGCTGACTTTACCCCACCCCCACCCCCTTAAGGGCCCATATCTGTACAGGAAGAATGCAGAGTCCCTATAATCACAACTACGCAGGTAAAAGCTGCACTCTCTAAAGCCAAAAACACAGCATCCATGGGACTGGACAACATCCCAGGCTGCATTTTACATGAACTTCAGAACTATCTGGCTCCCCACTTAAGCAACATGTTCAATAATAGCCTCACGTCAGGCTTTGTGCCCACTGAATGGCACTCAGCAACAGTTATTCCACTCCACAAAGTGGGAGCCACCACTGATCCCGGGAACTATCAACCTATTAGGCTGATGAGTCTGGTCTGCAAAGCCATGGAACGTATCATCATGGACCTCATTAACAAAATCATTGGTAACCTCCAAACTCTGAATCCCACCCAGTCCGGGTTTGTGAAAGGCAGATCATGCCTCCTGAACCTGATCAACTTCTTTGAGGCATTCACCAAAGCCGTAGATGAGGGTAAGTTGGTTCACACAGCCCATCTTGACCTCGCCAAGGCTTTCAACACCATCCCCCATTCTGGAATTATAACTAAACTAGGTATAAATCCGTATGTCACAAGATGGGTTGCCAACTGGCTCACTGACAGAACCCACACTGTAAAAGTTGCAGACTCCAAATATGACCTCAAAGCAGTGACAAGTGGAGTACCACAGGGTTCTGTCCTGGGACCTCTCCTGTTTGGTATCTACTGCTCTGAAGTACAGGCTAACACAGAAGGCCTCTGGCTAATGATGTTTGCAGATCACTGCAAACTAGGAACCATAGTCAAGTCCCCAAATGATGTGGACATCCTACAGAAGGGCCTCGCTGAGACAGATGCCTGGTGTCAGAGCCATGGCCTCAAGCTCAGTGCCAAAAAGTGCAGTGTCATCCCCTTTGGTAAAAACTCTGTACCCATGAACTACAACATAGGCAGCAATCTACTTTACACCGAATGTGTGATAAGAGGCCTTGGGATCCAGGTGGACAGTAGTCTCTGCTTTGATAGTCACATCGCCACAGTAGTCAGGAAGTCCTTCTACGTGGCACACCTCATCATAAAAGGGTTCTCATCCAGGAAAAAAGAGGTCATTGTTCCTCTCTACTCGATACTCATTAGACCCATTATAGAGTACAGCACCCCTTTTGGAATGTACCTCATCTGCTGCAGCTGGAAAGGCCACAGAAGTACCTCACACAGAGGATTACTTGCCTCAAACAAATGCCCTACACTGACCGCCTCAAAAAACTACAGCTGTACTCCATAGCATATCGGCTACTCTGAGGTGATCTCTGCCTAACATATAAAGCTATGTCAAACCCAGAGCTGTTGGACATGCTACACCTAAAGAAATCCCAATCCCACCAAGCTACATGCGCTAGAGACCTAAACCTTGTCACCACAATAAACAGGACATGCTGGAGGGATAGATTCCTGTCCCAGAGACTCCCCATACTCTGGAACAGGCTACCCATCTATGTCAAGCAAAATTCTTCATTAGTACTCTTCAAGAAAAATCTTGATGAGTGGATGGGAAATAAGAAATACAGTCTGGAGATCACTTCTGTGTCTCTGCTCAACAGTGGCACAAGAAAATAACTTTCTTGGGTGGCATAAGCCAGGGAACCTTGTTGGCTAGGCTTACGTAGGCCCTTGGGCCGATAGCCTAGTACCTACCTATGAACCTATGTCTTTTTATGGCGAAGTACAATTGTTACTTCATCATCAACATATCATTGTATATGTATCCTTGTAAAAGGGGCGACTCATGCTATAGGACTGTAGGACTGCAGCCCCTCCATCTGTAAAAGCAAAATACAAATCAGTAGCCCCTCCAACTATAAATACAAATCAATCAATAAAAAAACATAATCGCGAGTCCCGGAACTCCGCTCATGCATACTTGGAGTTCCGGGAACTCACAACTCCAGACTGACTGCTGTGTGAGCAGTCCGGATGGGGGAAAGGCATCTTGCCCCACAGGTGCCCAGAAGTCTGTGCGGTGATGACCACATAGCACAGAAGAATTCCAGACTGCATCGTCCGCAGGCTGGAGCCTGTGCTTAGTCCTCCCACAAGAGTACGGTGTTTGAGCCAGCCTTCTTCTTGTGAGGAAACCAGCCAGCCCGGCCATGCTTGCAACTTCCTCAGGACACTGTCACTGGGACTTGATTTTATTTTGGATCTACCAGCCCGGCCATGCTTGCAACTTCCTCAGGACACTGGGAATTAATTTGTTTTGGACCTACCAGCCCGGTCATGCTTGCAATTTCCGCGGGACACTGGAAACCAGCACATCAGGTTAAGGGGTGTGTGTGTGTGTGTGTGTGTGTGTGTGTGTGTGTGTGTGTGTGTGTGTGTGTGTGTGTGTGTGTGCGTGTGGTAATATCACTCATCTGAAGCAGGCACAGTAAATATACATACAGCTAGTGGCGCACACTTTCACACAGTAACAAGACATATAAACAATGACACTACCAACATATACTTCCAGAAACTACTGAATGCTCCCAAATTTTCAAAGTTTTTCTTAGTCTTGTACAGCATCTGCTTTGAAAAAGCAACACTTCTATGTGTATTTGTCAGCAGTCTGCTGTCAATTTTTCTTTTATTACTACTTTTTTATGATTATTTAACAAGCCATCAGATGTGCTTTTTTATAAGCAGCATCAGACTTTGATCTTTGTGTGTCTTTGTATGTACTGCTAAAAATATAATTGTACTCTTGCAGTGGCAATGAAACTTTGCAGCCCAGTTGGAAGCCTGCTAGCATAACAATTATCTGTCTATTCTTGCTGAAAGAGAAAAACTATCATCAGTGTTTTTGTGTAGGCATTTGTTCTAAGAACTGCAGGCAGTGCAACACAGTTCAAGTTAGGCATCCTATTACTGAATCGACTATGGAAAAAGAAACTATTAGTTATTATGTAGCAGGTGTTTCTTCTGCTATGCTGTATATCTATTTGGCTTACTTGCTACAGTGTATTTGCAATTTACATGCAGCTCACTTTAACTATATTAACCACGTGCCTTGATGGCCATGATTTAACTGCTTATATAACATCTGAATGCAAACAGTTCTGTTTCCATTTTATTCTTTATGTTGTGCACTGATCCAGGTAATGCAGCTGTTCAGATAAAGCATTGTATTTGTTTGCATGGCATTTATTTGTTTTCTGCAAATCCAATTAGTCAATCCTGATTCAGTGAACATGCTGGAAAATAAAGTATTTATAAATTACCCTACATCTGTACAACTTTGCAGATTACTTTATTATTTAACACATTTTATTTATTTATTTAAATACATTTATATATATATATATATATATATATATATATATATATATATATATGTATATATTTAAATAAATAAATACAATAAATCTGTACAACGTTGGAGATTACTTTTTATTATTTAGATGACTTTTACTTTTTCAGAAATTGTGCATATTTACTGATACTGGTGGACTGTAGAAGTTTGAGTAGACTTTTATGATGGAAATGTTCTGAATTGGGCAGTTTTGTCATTACTGGTGCATGCATTTTGTTTCATTGTTTACTGGAAAAATGTTCAAAACAAATTTAAAACACACTCTAACAACTGTATTGTATTATACAAGGAATATTATTTAATACAATCAGGAAGGTGTATCAAAGAACACATGTATGTTTCGTGTGCAAGGGGCCTATGATTTGAAAACAGTCTAACGTTAATCTTTATCTGCCACTGGCAAAATGTATTTTCTTTGAATGTGGATTTCAGTGCTGTTTCAATGAATGTGAGTTTCAAGGGCAGAGAAGTTTTAATGCTAAGTCTATTTTCATTGTGAAACTGCATTGCTTTGTTTAGCAGGTCTGTTAGTGTTTATGCTGTAAAATGCAAAATAAAACTTTCGAATTAAATCCAAATCATCACAGAAGTAAAGCAATATGCACATTACATTGTTTATGGTAAATGGGGTGAAATAGCCAAGTAATGGGACATTGGAATGGGCCAGGCTGCAGGGGAGGCTCTATTCGTCCATGATTTTGTGAGGGGGGGGGGGCGGCAAACTCAGAAAGCCCCAGCTGAACTATACCTCTCAACTGTCCAGATTTTTTGCAGAATAAATAGATTTTTGCTTTTTATTTTTGGTTAGTTCCTCATATTTTTTTTTCTGGCAAATCATTTAGGAATGAAGTCACTAAATAGTGACAGACCTTGAGTTTCAGACTTCATAACCTTCAGAAAAATGCATGCTAAAGCAAGACCTGTTATTCTATCAACTAAGTTTATACCAGATATATTTTTAGTACTGTTCGTATGTTCCCCCAATATATTTGACCTTGTCCAGATTTCCTGCTTTAAGAGGTTGAGAGGTACATGCAAATAAATCGCTTTATAGAATTAGGAATATCCAAACCTCACAACTGTCACCGATTTTGGCTCATAATGTTGCTCTCCCCCTAATAATCCCTCCGCAAAATAGCAATTTTGGAAGAAAATGTGAAGGGTTTACAATTATAAATAACTGTAGTGATCAGAGTTATAAATTACTTTTATTTCAGAAATGTATGTAGATTCTCTTATTTTGTCAGCCGTTCAAGTTAACAGTACTAATACTAAAAAAGTGTCCCTTTGACAGGTTCCCAGCTGTATTGTGTGGCAATTTTATATTTTTACATCACATTTTTTGTCCATTTTTCATACAATTGTGTTTTTTCTGGCAAATCATTAAATATTGAAGTTAGAAAATAATGACAGACATTTGAGCTTCAGATTTCATACCCTTCAAAAATTTCATACTAATGCAAGACCTACTACTATTCTATTATCTTTCTAAGTTTATCAGAGCAATATTTTAAAATTGTCCTTGTTTTTGAGCCTTTGTCCCACTTCTATGTATGGGTTTGTCCAGATTTCTTGCTCTGAGGTTGAGAGGTATGACAAATGTGTCAGAGTCATCACCATCAGCCAGAGACATTTCAAATTGTGACATACTTGTTGCACCCACTCCCCCATGCAGTGACTCTGGCTATGTCCAAGCATGGCAAGGAGCAGTTATGCAGTGTAAGTATGCAGAGTATTCCCCCATCCAAGGTAGACACAAGTACGACAGTGGCTTTTCATCTGTCCTTGATTTTGCAGAATGTTCTGGTTTTCTGTCATATTTTTATACTGTTGATTTATGCTTCTTTTTATTCAGAAAATGCATGCTGTTGCAGTGCCCTGTTGCTCTGTGTTTAAGTAGCAGTGCTTTAATGACCATCAGGTAAGCTTGTCTGAGATTGTAAGATGAAAGTAAGCTTTAATAAGTATACTATTAAAGAATTACTAACATTGAAAGCCTTTTTGTTGTTGCTATGCAGAGAATATTTACATAACTAGATAACGTATAAGCCTTAGGTATTGAAATGCATATGACAGTATTTGTAATAAAAGACAGGATTACAGTATTTTCAGAAGGTAAAACCACCAACGACCAGCAAAAACGATAGTAAACACGATATAGTAAAGATTATTTTATTGTTGCTCCAAAACCATGTTCCAGACCGGTTTTGGCTATTCAGCCTTTGTCAATGGATACAAAAAAAATTTTTGTATCCATTGACAAAGGCTGAATAGCTGAAACCGGTCTGGAACATGGTTTTGGAGCAACAATAAAATAATCTTTACTATATCATGTTCACTATCATTTTTGCTGGTCGTTGGTGGTTTTACGTTGTTGGTTTGACCCTGCACGCCATCCTTGCGGAGAGCAGTGTTTGTTGTTAGTATTTTCAGAAGCTCATTACATTTATTGGAGACTTGCAGTTATCTTTGCAGTCTTTACCAGTAAACTAAACAAAATGCCAATCTATCATGCGTGGTCCATGACCTGTGCAGTAATCCTTTAAGCAATTTATCTTAAGCTTGTTTCTTGTTTGCTGTTCATTTTTTACTTTGATCATGTTTTCCCCATGAAACAAGTAGATAGTTGTTGTCAGGCAGTAGGTCTTTTTTGGATAAGAAACATTTTTACAAGCGGGGTATCACAGAGATTGTTACTTTCAGCATGTTACTTGGTATTTTTATAAAGCTGAATATAAATTAGAATTAGAACTGCACTGCAAGGAGAAGTGGATTGAGTTGAGTGCTGCTTGTTTTTTTTTATATATACTTGATTTTGACTGGCATTCCAGTAATGTATTTAAAAAGTAATTTATTTTTTCATGCTTCACAACCTTTTTGTTTCCATCTAGCTATTAAGTAAGCTGTCATGTAGCCAATACATTGAAATAGTTTTTTCTTCTATACTTAATTTTGTCTTGATTGGACTCTCATAATGATGGTTTGGCACTCAGGGCAGCGTATTTAATTGAAGTTCCAGTTGTGGTTTTCGGCATAGACACGCCTCTTTCTAGTTGGCCACACCCCTTCTCATTGGCCCCACCCATTCAGCTGTCTCATGCAGCTCCCCTTTGATTTGAAGTCATCAGCCGCCACTGCCTTGTATGTATGTGTGTACTTACTTTTGAATTCTGTTAAGCATCTACAAGGACAGTCAAGGTTTTCATTACCAATGATATGGAGTGGCAATTTATTGAACATGCTAACTCCAGCAGGATAATGGGAAACATGCCATAGTTTTCATCATATAAATGGCACGGCATACTTAATAATCATAAAAATTGTCACTGCATGAACTATGCAGATTATCACAATGTAAATATGCTAATTGTTGTGAAGCCCTTTGTCATACATTTGCGAACATTGTTCTGCACTGCATGTTCAGTCCATGGAGCTGTGCATAAGTAGTAACCAGTAACTAACAGAATGGTCCAATCCATCTATTAAACATTTGCAAGCTTTAAACTGTTTACCCCACTTTCAGCAAGATTCCCAAGGATAGCTTATCAACTTAGAAAATGCTAGATGAGGTTTGCAATTGACTTCATAATGGAGGATGGTTTCTTTCCTCTTGGAGTTTGTGTTACATATGTGATTCCCTACTGTCCCTCTTGAAAACTTTACACTTCATATCTGTTTCATGTCAGATCATATATTTGACATGTGTCAGTTATTATTTGCTGCTAACGTACCTGTGACAAGTGAGTGCAACTAGTAGCCTTGTATATTTTTGAATGTTTTACTTTATTTTAGCTAGTGCTTATTTTTTATGTGAGTATTAACTTATACTTTTACATTGGCTTGGTGTGTACTGTTGTCAAAGTATGTAGATGAGGTATGCATGTCTGTGTTTGTGTCTTTGGTCCTCAGGAACATGACAACCTCCTGAGTCCTAAACACTCAAAAACCACTGAAAGCCAGGGACTCAAACATATTGTAGCTCATGTAAGCTGCTGCTCACACTTGAACTGAAATATTAGTTTGGGCAAGCAGCCATGAGAAGGGAGTGGGAAGGGGGTTTTAGGTTAAGGGAGAAATCAGAGACTTTAGCTATAGAGATGGGGAGTGGACATTTAGGGTGATGTACAAGGACTCAGGCTGGGAACTGAGTGGGAGTTCTAGGGTTATGGAGCAATCAGAGAATTTAAGTTTAGGGAGGTGGGTGGGTGTGTTAGGTTTATGAAGCAATTGGAGACTTTAGGTTTAGAGAGGTGGAGATTTAAGGTAATGTAGCAGGGACTCATACTGGGAACTGGGTGGGATTTTAGGGCTACAGTTTAGATTCTGGTATGGCTATATAGTTTTGTAGGCTTGGATGTTTGGAAGACTACTTAGAAATGAGAGATTGGGCTAGTGAGAAGCTTGAGTACTTGCTTTTTCAAGCAAGTGGCAGCAGACAAGAGGGTTGCAAGCTATTAGCATGCAAGCACCTGTAGTAGCCTTGTGTTCCTCTGTATGTCTGTGCATGGACTTTAGACTGTATCCTGCAGAGAGATTGTAATTCTTTCTTAGTATAAAAGGGACAAACAAAATAAGCTGTACCAAATCACCAGGGCTTTTTCTGAGATGGTACACACTGGTACAATGTACCGGGACCTCTGCTGCTGTGCTAACAGGTGGAAGGGAAATTAATTTTCTCATTTAACCAAAAAAAAGAAAAAAGCAACACTTACTTTTTTAAGGGCTAGAACTCCCTTTGCATCTGGTTGCACAGACGTAGAAGATTCTGCATCTGTGCGACTGATTATTTACATATTCCACACACGCGGAATTTGAATTCCTGAGAAGACATTTGGACTGCATTGTGGACTACGAACAAATGAAGAAGTGAATGGCATCTGGCAGGTATGTGTGCGACTTTGCGTGTTAAAGATGAGTGTGTCTAAGAACTTAATTCCTTATAGTTGTTGGGAATATTGCTGTACTCACTACCTGGGTGTGTGTGTAAGTGAGTGACTGCTTCCCTGAGGTTACTACTGTTGTCTACTGCTAAAAAGCGAAAGTATACAAGAGTACAAAGTACCGTTTATTTTCCTTTATGTCTCAACAGTCTCATAATGTACTTACGTTTTGTTAAGGACGTTATTTGGAGCTTGAATTAGTTATATTTTTCCCTGAAACAAAATGTTCAGCTTAGCTTACCTATATCTGGATGTTATTGTTAAGAATATTGCGTACATACTTTAGAAGTAAAGAAGACGAGAAACCAGCTGGTTGGGTGGTGTTTTATATCTCCCCTTAATGAACAGTGTCATACTTCTTAACTGTACCATTTTAGAAGTGTTCCTCAACTGGAGTCTTTAAAATTCGATGCTCCATAAATATAATTGATTCTATTTCTATAACAGCAAGTGGTCCATTAACAATTTGCTGCATGCCAGTAGGAAAGCACAATCATCATCTCAAGCATAATGCTTTAAATTGTAATCATTCATCTGTATGTATTGCATTACATTCATCACAGTTTGGTCTGAAATGCAGGCTGCAACATCATATACTGGTTATCAATGTCTTCATTCTATTCTTTTTTATTTGCCAAGTTGCCATTGCAATTTTTTTTCCAAGACATAAAAACTAAATATATTATTCCACTTTGAATGTCCAGTACTAGTGATTTGCCATAGTTTTATCAGATAAAAATCATAAGATAATTGTAATTTTCATCATATGTTGATCTTTAGTGCAGTTCTCATGGTTTGAAATTAGTAACTATGAAATAATATTTTGTAATTTGTATGTTCCACGAATGGTTTTCATAGGGATTGCCATACTGACATGATTTTGTTTTTTAAGCTGTCATTAGAGACTGGCATGCTTAGTATTAACCTGTCTGTTTTTGTGAACTTTGTTATATGACATAGTTCAGGTCCAATGAATTGTTCTTATTTTTTGCTGCGTGTACTTATAATTACAGTACTATGGTTGACTAGGATCCTATGCATTCCCTGAAAACTTTGTTAATGCTTCTTTTTCACTGACATATTCTAATTTCTGCTAACTTTAAGCTGTTAAAAATCCTTTAATTAATGTTATATTTAAAATCTGATTCCACATGAAGTAGATATATTGCAAGGTCTTACTTTGTATTTATTCAAAGCTATACTTAGCAGTCCTGCACACTGTCCCCTGTACTGTCTTAATAAGGTATCAGGTTTATTAGGTCTACTCAGTCATCTGTAACTGACAGTTCTCTCTGAGCACATATGGCAAGATACTTTAAGTAGGTAATAAGTAGGTGTGTGTGTGTGTGTGTGTGTGTGTGTGTGTGTGTGTGTGTGTGTGTGTATATGTGTGTGTGTTTAAGTTTTGAAGACGAGTGTGTGCAAGAAGTAGCAGATAATAAGTAGGTGTGTGCATATAAGTATATATCTGATGTTAATCTTCATCCATTCCTTACCGTTGGGAATCAGTTCCATCCTTGGAACCAAGCCGGCCTTTTACCAAGCTCGTCCCAGCCATAAACTCTCAAGCTAAGATTTTAACCACAATGCTCTCTCCCTGCTACCTCAGATTTCATTTGCCCTGTTGCCATAAAGCTGTGTCAAGCCCAGTTCTGGATAAGCTAAATGTTTAAACTTATTTTATAACTGTTCTTTTTTTTAATTTCTTGCCTTTTCCTGCCTTAAACCTTTGTATTAGCCTTATCACACTTCTCACTGCCCTACAGCAGCCGGAAACATGTATTCACCTTCAATTGACCCTTTTCTGGGGCAGTAGTATAGCCCCTTTTTAGAAAGGCCTGAATCACCATTGGGAATGTCCATGCATTCCACAAATTAGCCTTTCAGAATTGGATGTAGTGCACCCTGTTGATCAGCTACTGACAGACAGAGGGATGCCATCCCCAGCTAAGGTTCCACTCCCTATTGGTGGTAGCAATATTCCTAAACAGACTCCAGGTTATTCTCCTCCTTCAACTTCTGTGCAAGCTTTAAAGCCCCCTGATCTGACATCTTCTTTGGCACCCATTGCCTTGGCTGCACTGGTGGACCTCACCGTGGTGTTGGAGTCGTCCCCTTGGCTTTCAGTGCGTTCAGCACCGAATCTCTCTCAGGATCATGGCTGTCCTGTCAGCACTCGAATTCATGGCTCAGCACCAATTTTTTTCTATGGCACCATCCATGGTTCTGGGAGTCTTCTTAGAGGGTAGCCCTCTTGAGACTCCTTGCCTGGTGGCTTGTTCATTGGAGCGAGGTGTGACCTTGGTTCTGAGGTTGTCCTGCTCATTTCCAGGCTCCCATCCCTCTTCAGCTGGGCCAGTTTTCCAGGCAATGGAGAGGGTCCTTGCCTCAGTAGGTAAGCCTTTGGTGTTGGAACCATTACCCCTCTATCTCTCTCTCTCTCTGAGCCACACCTGATACAAGCCACTGTCATAGGACACCAGGTACAAGAGCCTCAGGTCATCCTGCCCCAGGATGCTGCTTCTTCGGAATCTTCCCCAGAAGGTCCCACTGAGGAAGTACACCATAAGAAATCATGCAAGAGGAATCACATAGACTACCCTGAAGAGTCTTTAAATGAAGACACAGATTACAATTGAAGGGGAAGGGTCCCCACGGTCACCCCTTGATGAGGTCTCCTTTGGAGACATTCTAGAAATATTGAAACAGAGTGGTAGCTGGGAGCTCTTCATCTCTTCCTCTGAGCAATCCATGCTCCTGCAGGCTTTTCGTGTCCAGCCCCCTAGCTCCTGGGTGACCCCACCTGCAGACATGGTCATCCAGCTAGTCATGCAATGTGCTTGGAAAAGTCCTGACACCATTGAATCAATCCCACAGAGGCCAGACAAAATTTTATAACCCCCTGAACAACATCCCCATTGGTCAAAGGGTCTTCTAGTAGATGCCATGGTGGTGGCGGCTGCTACCAGGAGAGAACTGGCCAAGGAGAGCCAGACTGTTCACCCACCTAACAAGGAGTCTCAGGTGGTGGACAGATGAGGGAAGTGAGTATTTGCTTCATCAACCTTCAGAGTTAGGTGTTTGAACTATTTGGCACACTTCACCAGGC
This sequence comes from Protopterus annectens, assembly GCF_019279795.1. Lineage (NCBI taxonomy): Eukaryota > Metazoa > Chordata > Ceratodontiformes > Protopteridae > Protopterus > Protopterus annectens. Next base: position 1,931,359,131 of record NC_056725.1, on the reverse strand, counting down.
TCCAGAGAGACTTGATTACTGAACTCTCCAAAACCGTCATGCCTGGATGCGCCTTTGTGACTTTGAAGACCCCTTTAAGTCCTCCTTCCTGAATGCTCCAACAGAAGCCTCTTCACTATTTGGCCCTAAAGTTAAGGACACATTGGCCAGGTGCGAACAGGACAGCAAGACCCTTTCTGCCATGGGTGTATGTTTCTCTGACCCCTCAACATTCCTACTCTAGAAACCAGAAGAGTGGAAAGATGTGGCACAAAAAATCACAGGGTCCTTTTCATGATGCGTGTGGTGAGTATACCCCTAGCGGCAGAGAGGTAACTCAAAGGGAAGATGCCACTTTAGGAGCAGGGGAGGTCCGCGTAACCAGGGTTCCAGAGATTCACTCTCCAGACAGCCTAACAGCAGTCCTGAAGAGCAGCCCGATTGCTTTCCTCTGGAAGCAGTCAGGGGACTTTTCTCCTTGTACCATTCTGCCTGGCAAACAATATCAACAGATGCATGGGTACAACAGATTATCACCAGTGAATATCACATCCCATTCAATCTCTACCCCATTCCTCCTTCCTGAATTCCCGACATTCCACCCAGTCAAAGGGAAGCAGCAGCTGTACAGATTCAAAGCTGCTCCAAAAAAGAGTCATCCTACCAGTCCCACCAGACCAAATAGGATCCGAACTTTACTCAAGATTCTTTTTCGTGCCAAAAATTACAGGCAACTGGAGACCGATCCTAGATCACAGCACATTAAACAAATTTGTCAAGCAAGAGAAATTCCAGATGGTCATGATCCAGTCTATCCTCCCCTTACTGGAGAAAGATGATTGGATGTGCTCAGTAGATCTTCAGGACATGTATTACCACATAAAAATGGACAAGTGCTCAAGAAGATACCTCCGCTTCCATCTAGGGGCCAATAATTTTCAATTTTGAGTGTTGCCCTGACTCTCTACAGCCCCCAGTGTGTTCACCAAGTGTATGGCAGTAGTAACAGCTCACTTGAGACTTCAAGGATTCTGAGTGTTTCCATACATGGACGATTGGCTCCTCACCACCCCCACCAAGCGTCTACTGGTAGAGACCCTCAAGTATGCTCTGAAAATAGCACAACACCTGGGAATATCAATAAACTGGATGAAATGCCAACTAACTCCATCCCAATTTCTAGAATTCATAGGTGTAGTCCTAGACACAAAAAATTGCCTAGCATCTTTACGAGATCACAAGCTCCAAAGGATAAGATCCCAAGTTCAAATTATAGTCTGTCAAGACCTATCCCTGGCCCAATCAGTACTCCAACTTCTAGGTTCTATGGCAGTGTCAATCACTATAGTACCTCTGATGAGGTTCTACATGAGACTTCTGCAATGGTTACTACTAACCCAGTGGTCCCCCTCACGTCACCCTTTGCCCTTCCAAATCTGAATAACTCAGAGATGCAAACAGGACTTGATGTGATGAATAAAGCCAGTCAGAAGACAATGGTCCCACCACTTTTGCCCCCATCAGCCCAGGGCCACAGTAACCACGGATGCTTCCCTGATGGGGTGGGGGGTTATATCAGGGAAAGACAGTCCAAGGCACCTGGTCAGTGACAGAGGCCCGATTACATATGAATGTCCTGGAACTGAGGGCGATGCTTCTAGTGTTGCAAGCTTTTCATTCCATCCTCCCATCTGGGACCATTGCAATTCAATCAGACAACATGTCAGTGGTCTGCTGCATCAGCAAGCAAGAGGGAACCAAATCCTACCCTCTATGTTGAGAAACCATGAGATTTTGGCAATGGGCGATAGCTTCCAACCTCTTTCAGATAGCAACGCACATCCCTGGGAGCTCCAACGTGATTGCGGACAAGTTGAGCAGATGCATTCTTCCGCCTCACAAGTGGTCCCTCAATCCTCTGATTGCAGCAAAAAGTTTCAACTGCTAGGGGCAGCCATGCTGCAACCTATTCACCTCCCCAATAAACCACAAATGCAGAAATAATTTTGCCCTAATCCTCCCACTGGGGGAGTCACAGAGGGATGCTCTGGTCCATGATTGGCCCTTGGGTCTTCTACATGCTTTCCCTCCTCTTTCCCTCATCCTGCAATTCTTGAGGAAAGCATTCAGTTGAGAAGCAGAGTAATTCACATTGCCCCCTATTGGCCTTGACAAGTTTGGTTCCCCTTTCTTTGGCCTCACCTCCTGGATCAACCATGGATTCTAGATCCCTTCCTGAAGCTGATCTCACATACGCAAGGATTGATTCACCCGAACATTCCCAGTCTCAAGCTGACAGCTTGGTTCCTCCACTTACAGTGATTGTCAGGCAGGGTAACCTCACTTCCCCAGTATGTAATATTCTTATGGCTTTTCATAAACCATTCACCAGAGGCACTTATCTCAGCAAATGGAAAATATTCCTCTTATGGATACAAAAAAGAAATATAGACTCTTTTACAGCCCCTATTTATGTGATTCTTGAATACCTAGCATACCTTCTCAATTCAGGGGCTGCAGCCTCAACTGTTCAAGTATATTTGGCTGCCATTTCGATTTTTTATAATGGATTCCAAGAATCTTCCCTTATGTCCCACATACTCCGCAAGATGTTTTTAAAGGGTGTTATCCATATTAGACCTCCTTTCAGAGAACCAATACAACCTTGGGATCTTTCTGTAGTACTGTAATCTCTAACAGGACCTCCCTTCGAACTGGCCTCTGATTGCAACCTAAAGTTCCTTTCTTGAAAATCACTGTTTTTAATAGCCATCACATCAGCCAGATGAATATCAGAACTTTAAGCCTTGTGCATCAAATGCCCCTACATAATTTTTCATAAAGAGAGCGTATCACTTCGAACTAACCCATCTTTCTTCCCCGAGGTAATTTCAGAACTATCGATTAACCAGTCAATTGACCTACCAGTATTTTTTCCAAACAACTCTAATAGAGGTGAGTACTGTCTTCACTCTTTAGACGTGCATAGACAACTAAGTTTTTACCTAGACAGAACAAAACCTTTCCAAAAAACAGACCAATTATTTGTAGCCCTTTCAGGATCCAGATTGTGGTGTTCTGTCTCAAAAGTTACTTTAGCCAAATGGTTGAGAAATTGTATCATGTTCATTTATGACAAAAGTAATATCTCTCTGCCCCATAGAGTCAGAGCCCATTCTACCAGATCAGTAGCCGCCTCTTCGGCTTTTCATGCCAGAACTTCCTTGAATGATATTTGTGCAGCCGCAACTCATACCTTCATCACTTATTATAAATTGGATTTTGCCTCCAGGGGAAGAGCATCCTTCGGTTCAATGGTGCACAGGAACATCCTTCCATAAGGGCTTTCCAGGAATAAAGGTTGCTGGGGCCTCTATCCTAATTGTAAGGAATGAATGAAGATAAACAACATCAGATAAAGAAGTTATGTCTTATCATAACATTCCATCTGTGTTGCTGATCTTCATTCATTCATTACTTCCCACCCCCTTCCCACTCCAAAGGCTCCTGGGGGAATCACATTGGGTCCTATGGCTGTTCAATAGGTTTATTCTGACCAGAGACAGCCTCTGATTTATTGATATCCAGCAAACTCGATCTGAGGTAACAGGGAGAGGGCATTGTGGGTAAAATCTTAGCTCGAGAGTTTAGAGCTGGCACAAGATTGGTAAAAGGCTGTCTCAGTTCCGAGGATGTAACAGATTCCAAACGGTAATGAACGAATGAAGATCAACAACACAGATGGAACGTTATGGTAAGACATAACTTCTTTATCCTGTTTAAATAGCTATTATTTGTCAATATGCACCTGTCTATACTACATTCTGCTTTGCTTCAATCACTTTAGTTCAGGACTGGTATATGTTTTTTTTTTTTCAGATGCTAAATCGATGTGCCATGCTGCCTGAAAGAATGATTTTTTTTTCTAAACTGAATTTAATATGCTTTGTAAGTGAAATTGTGAAAGTGACACTTCTATCTTCTAAAATAATCAGTGGTTTGTTTATCACTGTTATTCAGTGCAGGGTTAGTAACAAAGTATGAAAATGTAGTGGCTTTTTGCTGTAGTGAGCCTTTCTTACTTCCTTGCACCCTGAAAACTGTAATTCTCTTGGAAGAACCTGGGAAAATTTCTGTAACCATTTTGCATTGTAATGAGTGCAGTTATATGCAGAATAGCCATGTGATTGTGATGTTGTGACATTTTATACCATAGTTTTGGAAAAGCTAATTGTGACATTTTATACCATAGTTTTGGAAAAGCTAATTCACTTATTAGGCATAGTAGAATAGAATGCATGTTTTAATTGGAATGTTATAGTTATTAGTATTACTTCTGCTTTTGTGCAATGCCAAATATCAAGCAGTATTTTACTGTTTTCTTTCTTTTGTTTTATTTTAATTTGATAGCTTGTGTGGATTGAAATCATTCAGATTTGATACAGTTGTGCCTGAGACATGCTTTCATTAGTCCAGACACAGCTCCACGTGGTCCTGTTGAGTCTTCCTGGCTACAGAGAACTGAAAAAAGCGACTGCTTTCCTGATTAAGTATCCTGCTGTTTTTTTATATTTGTTTTACCTTCTACTGCTTACCTAGAGCAAGCTTTAACTCTTTTCATAGTTATTTACTGCATTTTTTATTATCTGCACTTAAAAGTACATTTTAGTCGAAATTACTCTAATTCAAGTCGAAAAGTGTTTGTTTGCTGTTTAATTTAATTGTTTGGCTGCCCACTAAAGTGTGCTAGCCTGTACTACTGACTTATTGCCTTTTCTGCATTTCTGTGTGTTTCTATTTAAAACAAAAAAACAAAAAAATATTCCTTGTTTTCCTGCCTCTCCTAAACTAGTTAGACCAGTTTACAGGCCTTGCTATCCTGGGCTGTGTTGTAGTTCCTGTGTTGTCCATTGCCTTACTTGGATAGAAGGAAGTTTCTTAGCTCACCAGTGGGAGTGGGGAGCCTTGAATAGCCTACCTGTCCTTGAGGGAAGTGACCTCAGCACAAGAAGCTGTAGTAATTGGTCATTTTGGACCATTTCTAGCTCTTTTGAATTTCCCTGGTTAAAATCTGCCTCTGGCATTTTTTGAAGCCATATTGCTCAGACACAGCTCCACGTGGTCCTGTTGAGTCTTCCTGGCTACAGAGAACTGAAAAAAAGTGACTGCTTTCCTGATTAAGTATCCTGCTGTTTTTTATATTTGTTTTACCTTCTACTGCTTACCTAGAGCAAGCTTTAACTGTTTTCATAGTTATTTACTGCATTTTTTATTATCTGCACTCAAAAGTACATTTAAGTCAAAATTAGTCTAATTCAAGTCGAAAAGTGTTTGTTTGCTGTTTAATTTAATTGTTTGGCTGCCCACTAAAGTGTGCTAACCTGTATTACTGACTTATTGCCTTTTCTGCATTTAGCGCAGAATTGCCGCAAGAGCACCATCGGGCAGCGCCGGTTAAACAAGGTTAAACTATTTCTGGCTCCGTAAAGTCTGCTCTTCATTTTTCCCTTAGAACTGCTCTACTTGTAATCTAAACAGTCTATTCTCTATCTGTAAAGCTCAGCACTTGTTCCTAAAGCATTTTTAGTCAGGTAAAGCACTTCTATATTATACAAAGTACTTCACTAGCTTAAAACCCCCTTGAGTACCCACTTCCCTATAGGTCCTTTCTGACTCAATTACACAGCAAACTTTTTCATTTCTTCTAGCATGTCAAAGGGTCAGTTGCTAGCGTCCTCTCCTGCTCAGCTGGTGAATCTGGGAATATTGAGGCAATGTTACAATTGCCTCATGTACACAGACAACCCTCTCCTCCTCCCACAAAACACAAATACATGCGAGAGATGCAACTATATAGCCAAACTGGAGGCTGAGCTCTCTCAACTCAGGACTGGCAAAACCAGACAGGAGGAGAAGGTAACCACACACACCATAAACCCAGTCTCACATAGAACTATCACAACTACAAATCAAACACATAAACACACAAAGACATACTCGGAGGCACTGATCAAAAATCTACCAAAACAGCAGAGGCCTCCAAAGCAGACACCCAAACAACTGGCACCTCATGACATAACACAAGCAACACATAGATCACAAAGTCAGTGTGCAAATCAGTCACAGCCCTTAAGGCCAAACACAATGCCAGACACACTTGTCATAGGTGACTCCATAGTCAGACACACTGACGTCCCACTCACCAGACTGAACAAGGAGAGGGTCACAGTAAGCTGCCTGTTGGGTGCTAGAATCCGCCACATAACACAAGCACTCAGGTCACTCCACAGCAAGTACAAGTATGACTCAGTCATTGTCCATGCCGGTGTGAATGACCTGAGACGTACCTCCCTGGACTACATGAAAAGAGACATAAAGGAGCTCTCAGATTATGTAGCTCAGGCTGGTATGACCCTGACCCTGAGCAGTATCCTACCTTCACCAAGAATGATGCCACAATACAGAGACAAAATGATCAGTTTTAATAATTGGCTTAATTTCTGGTGTCATTCTAAGGGGATCCAATGTCTGTCTGCCTGGAATGACATGCTTGACAAGCCACGCTGCTTCGCAAGGGACGGCTTGCACCTGTCACCCTGGGTTTCCGGATATTGGCAAAGGCTCTTGCCACCCCCATAGTGCCTTCTTTAGACAAGGCTCAAATTCTAAACCCACCGCCCTAGAAAACAATAATGGAAAAAAACTAAGGGTAATGTTGCTCAATGCCAGAAGTCTAAATCTCAAGATGCACACCCTCGAAGCCCTCCTCAGTATGGAGAACATCGATGTCTGTGCTGTGACTGAAACCTGGTTCAAGGCTCCTGAGAGCACCCCGGCACTATCAGGTTTTACCTCATATCATGCGTTCCGGCCCCAAAACACGGACCGTACCACAAAAGGAGGGGGTGTATCCATATTCATCAAGGATACCCACACCTCCAGGCTGGTGGCAACTCACGAAGCATCAGAGACCATTCAGGTGCAATTGACCATAGGCAAAACTGCTCTACAGTTTGTAGCATGTTACAGGCCACCCTCCCAAACTCAGGAACCCCACACAGCCTTCCTGAAGACACTGGAGAGTATAAATGTCTCTCCAAACACCATCATATTGGGTGACTTCAACTACCCAAACATAGACTGGGAACATTACTCAAGCCCCAATACCCTAGCCCAAAGGTTCCTGGAGTTCATAAACTCAAATGCTATGGAACAATTTGTCACCATTCCCACAAGAGGTGAAAATATACTAGACCTGATCATCACAAACATGGGGGCAAAATGCTCCACACCAGAAGTATATCCCTCATTGGTGAGATCAGACCATAAACTAATCTCACTGGAGATCCACATCCCGCCCCCACCCCCAACAACTTCTCAAAAGCCAACTTCACACTTCTTAAGACTGGTGTGGTATCCTTCAAGGCCCCTGAGCCATTGGAAACCACAACCCACGCTGCTGAATCCCTTACAAATGCTTTCTACGAGCACCTCCAGGATTGCATGGATCAAGCAATCCCAAATAAAATCAAGACCCTTTCCATCAAAGGCAAGCGCCCGATCTGGTGGACCCCAGCCATAAACAAACTTTACAACAAGAGGAGAAAGCTACTACTAGATAGAGCAAAATCCCAAAAAGGGAAGACATCTCTGATCAATACTAGTAAAAAGCTACGATCACTCATAAAATCATCCAAGGCCAACTTTGAGAGAAAAATCACCAAGGACTCAAAAGACAATCATAAGGCCTTCTTTAATTATGTTAGAAATCTGGGTGGAAACTCCCAGATATGCTCAGAATTAGTCCAAAATGATACAAAAATCACTGAACCCACAGACATTGCAAACATACTGGCAGACAGGTTCAGAGAAAATTTCTCCACTCCCTCCCCCCCAAAAGGAGAAATATCTATCCCAGCAGAGTGTAGCCTCCCAATCATCTCAAATGCCCAGGTGAGAGCTGCTCTCTCTAAAGCTAAAAACACAGCATCAATGGGACCGGATGGTGTCCCCGGCTGTGTGCTACATGAACTCAATGAGGAACTAAACCCACACATAAGGCTGCTGTTTAATCTTAGCCTTACCGCAGGATACGTACCCAAAGAGTGGCGTACGGCAACTGTGGTCCCACTCCACAAAGGCGGTGCTTCTACGGACCCTGGTAATTACCACCCCATAAGCTTAACAAGCCTGGTCTGCAAAGCTATGGAGAGGATCATAATGGAACTCATAAATAAAGACATAGGGGACCTACAGACATTGGATCCTACCCAATTCGGCTTTGTCAAGGGCAGATCATGCCTCTTGAACTTGGTCGACTTTTTGAAACAGTCACCAAGGCCATTGATGAGGGTAAGGCAGTTCACACAGCCTACCTTGACCTTGCAAAAGCTTTCGACACAATACCCCACTCAGGTATCATAGAAAAGCTCACCAGCTTAAATGTAAACCCATATGTCACAAGATGGGTTGCAAACTGGCTCAAGGACAGAACCCACAGGGTTAGAGTTGCTGGTGCCATGTCAGACTCCAAGCGGTCACAAGCGGTGTCCCACAGGGCTCAGTCCTGGGCCCCATCTTGTTCAGCATCTACTTTTCAGAAGTGCAGGCAAACATAGGAGGATTGTGGCTGACAAAGTTTGCAGATGACTGCAAACTGGGCCATAGTTGAAAATCCATCAGACACAGATATCCTTCAGAGAGGTCTCATAGAAATGGATAACTGGTGCCAGAGCCATGGCCTTAAGCTAAACGCCAAAAAATGTATAGTCATACCCTTTGGTAAAAACAGGGTAACCCCAAGTTACCACATAGGTGGCAATCCATTAAGCACAGAAGAGGTTATCAGGGACCTGGGGACCCAAGTTGACAGTAACCTTTCTTTTGACACTCACATTGCCAAAGTGGTTAGGAGGACCTTCTACATTGCCCACCTGATTATGAAGGGATTCACATCCAGATCAAGGGAGGTCATTTTTCCCCTGTACTCTTCACTTATCAGACCAATGATTGAGTACAATGCCCCATTCGGAATGTATCTTACCCGACACCTGCAGCAATTGGAAAGACCCCAAAAGTTCCTCACCAAAAGGATAAAGGGGCTCAAAATATGCCATATGCTGCCCGACTGAAGAAACTCCAGCTCTATTCAGTCGCATACCGTCTGCTCAGAGGTGACCTGTGCCTGACATACAAGGCCATGTCCAACTCGGAATTAATGGACATGCTCCACCTCAAAAAATCCAAATCCACCAGAGCCACAAGAGCAAGAGACTTAAACCTCAACACGGATATAAATAGGACATGCTGGAGGGACAGATTTATCACCCAGAGACTCCCTATGCTGTGGAACAGAATCCCGGTCCATGTGAGACAGAGCACCTCGCTGGCTCTGTTCAAGAGGAATCTTGACCAGTGGATGGGAGATCGTAGGTTTACCCCGAGGATTATCTCTGTATCACTGCTGGACAGAGGCACGGCAAACTAATGGGTATAGTATTCTTCAACCTAAGGGGTGGTGAAAGCCACACAACTCTGGCTAGGCTTATAAATGCCCTAGGGCAGATAGCCTAGTATGAACCTATGAACCTATGAACCTATTAGGGCTGTACTATATAATTCCATTTCTGCAGTTGTTCCTTGTTATGACACTGACATGAACTAGATAGTAGTGCATAGATGTTTGTAGGCATAGTGTACAGGGAGACTTCCCTCCCGCTTTGCATTAATATGTAGTGGAATAAGTTTTTTAAATATTTGTCTGTGGTAGTCTGACAGCATGCAGACACATTTCTAATTGTATGTATTTATTTATTTTTTATCGTTTTCCTTTGCAATTTTTGTCCTATTGGAATTTACCAGTCACCACATTCAAACTACATTTACTGAGCCAGAGGGATTAGGCACATAAAATGAATGGAAGCAAATCAGCCAAGGGAAAAAAGCTCATGATATAAATATGTTATGCATAAAACAGTGTAATGAACCAAAATGCAATGAATGTTCTTTCATAGTGGATCCACACAGATTATACACACAGGACCATAACAACCTGGAAAAAGAGATGTATACATTATTTCTATACTTTATATAAGGGCACTCAGATTATTAAGAGAGAAGATTTTTCATGAAAGAGGATTTGCAGAAAAAATGAAGTATTTGGAGGGGGTCAGGACTGAGCAGGGCAGGGGGTGGGACTGGGCAGGGCAGGGGGTTGGCCCAAAAGATGCAACATATGCATACCACCACCTTTTTGCTTACAAACAAAGCACTACAAATCACATACTACTAAAGCTGATTGGTTCCTGCAGAAGTTATCCAGGTTTATAGAGATGTAAGCTCTGGCTGCAAGGTGAATATATTTAACCAGAGGGATCTAAAAAAGGAAAAACAAAGTGTTAATTTGGCAGTCTTCCTGCAGACTTGCTTCACAAGAATAGTCTTAGAAGTACTTTCAATTCACTGAAATAGATGAGTTCTATTTAGGTGCAACCCTTCTATAAACCTGTGTGCATGTAGGAAATGGGACAAAATAAAAAGAGTAGATAGGAATTGGGTGATAACTGAGTATTTCCAGGTGTTTGCTGTTTTCAAAGGTAGCACACTTGAACAGGGTTTAGTGATCTTGTCTCACAGTGCTTACTTGTTCCATTCCTTTTTCAGATGGGTAGCTTCTGTATGGAGACTACATGCTTTCCATCTGCGCTGTTTTTTTCTGGATGATCCAATTTCCTCCCAATTCCCAAAAGCATAAAGTAAGTGAAGTTTTGATCCTCTATACTGAACATAAATATGCATGCTGTGGGTAAGTGCATATGTACATCATGCAAAAAACTGACATTCTTTTAGGAATTATTTTCTTTCAGTTTTGCACTCCTTGAATGGTAGGATAGACTCTGACTTGCTCACAACCCTAAAATGGATAAAGTAGTTAATCAAAAAATAGGAAACCAAGTCACAAAATGAAAGAACACAGACTACTAAGCTAAAAACAAAAAAGGAAACAGCATTCAGAGGTACACTAAAAAATCTCAAGTAACTTTAACGAAGTGAGCGCTTTCGTACAGAACAATGTCGGTACTTCTTCAGACTTTACAAAAGAATTAAAAGTAATGCATTTAAGTACAAGCCAACATAGTCACATGATGTTAATTAATTAATTAAGAAAGACCATCCAATTGGTTTCAAAGAATTCCCATAGTAACCATGATCACATACTGAATAGTAGACTTAGAAATATTTTGAATCTACTATTCATCCTAAAACTATATATATATATATATATATATATATATATATATGTATATAATAAGCACATAAAAAATACTAAAAAAAGGAATAAACACTTTTCTAGAAAATCATGTTAGTCTTGTCATAAAAATTACCTCATTAAACTCCTTAACTTCAGGATGCATGCTATGGAGCATACATTATTAATACCTGGATGTCTAAAGACATCTACTTTAAGTTGCCATAATAATTCACATCTCTCTAGCCATAAATAAATGGGTCCTCCCCTGATACTAGCCTCAATTTGGTCTATAACCAAAAAGTAAAACTATGTTCAGGGTTAATAGCCACATGCTTCGCTAATGCATTCTCAACTTTTTTGTTTTTAACTCAATCTCTTAAAACAATCTCTCCAGTATGATACAAGGGCATTAACTACAAAATTATCTTTATATAACACTGATTCAGCCCCGTGAGCACTGTGAATATGCAAATTAGGCACTAAAACATTAGCATTCCTGAATACCAAAATCTGCTCTAAGTATAGGGAATGTAAACATGGTGTAAGGACCTATATGATTATATGCATGCACCCTAGCAATGCAAATAAGATGACTGAGAAATGTTCCCTGTTAATGGCTTACAGGTGTCTATGATTACTCTCACTGCAAGAACAATCAGCGTTCACAGTCTCCTCTTTTTGATATACACCTACTGAGGGTATGTCAGGGAGAAGAAACTTAACAAACAATCTGAAAGTATATTGAGTGATGTAGGAGACGAACAGTCATAAGATTCAAATACTGGCTTTAATGACCATAGTTGCTGGCCCTTACTAAGACATTTTATTCATATTAAAGGGAGTACTTTAAGCATTGGTAAAGATAATATATGGCAATAAAACAAAGATACAGTTGTGATTAAGACAGCATAGATGTTGAAATGAAGCACCAGACAGAAAGAAAGGGATATACCTGCTGTGATTGCAGTATTTGTTTAATATCAAGTGAGTACATCCCTATGCTAGCTGTTGGCAATATCCCAATCTTCCAGACATTCACAGTCAAGTGTGAGAAGGCAACTTTTTAAACTTGTTTCTGTTGCACTTTCAATGTACCTTCATACAATGTTACATTATCATTGGATCTAAACTCTTTATCAGGTTGCTAATATATGTCATTGTTTGTGGCAACACTGGAGAAATAGTGTGAAATGATTGCTTTCAATACCTCCATTTTATGGTTCAAATCCATATAGGTCCCTGTTGCCACATAACAAAATTGGTTAAACATGTACATGGAAAGTATTTGATCTACAATATTTTTTGTTCTTGTATCATTTGAGTGCCATTGAGGATTGCACACCATTAACTGGCATAATTCAATATCACTGAACTGCATTTTAGTGTCCAGAGTGAAAACTGACAAATTTTATTTGGACTGCCATCAATGCTGCAATAAAGGCTGACATTGTTGTACTTTACTCAGCAGTCTGAACAGTACTGAGTGAATAAATTCAAGTTGTCACACTCCTATCTCTGTAGCATAATGTGTAAGGGTATTCAGCTTAAAGATAAAGTACAGGCAATGCAGATATCAAAACCTATTCCCAGACTGTTTGACTGAGGTAATTCATAATAATTCTTGACACTCATTTTGTCGTATGAATGTATTGATGTGGGAAACACAAGTAAGGTCGATACTAAAAAGTGACAAACATGTAAGTTATTTGAAATGATTTAAATATGGAATGTGTGTGCTGATTGAACAATGAAGACATTTCTGCTGGGTCCTGTGCCCTTCTCCATTACCATGGAATTAACTAAAGTGCTGATATTGTGAGCCATACATGATACTACTGCTATGGCAATGAAATGTGAGATGGCTGAATGCATCACTTTACAATATATACTGTGATTCATTTCATATGTCTTCAAAGTTGTTATTCCCCAAAAGTTGTTTGAATGTTCCTGCTAAATATTGCCTTCAGTATTTATGTGCCACTTGGCAGCACAAAAGTCACTTTTATGGTCTAAGGAAAAAAGTAAAAAAATTAGTTTGGCCTTTCTTAGGTAGTGCAAACCAGCCTGGCATTATTAGGTGGTTGTCCGAACTCTGGATAGTACTCAAAGAACAAAATACACCCTTAGAGGTACTTTTCTCTGTGGCACAGGGTGTTCATGCACTGAGTTTATAATTAAAGGATATATTATGCATGTTTCAAATGCATTTAAATGATACTTTTATAGAGGTTTACCTGAATAAATATTTAATCAAATTGTTGATACCATTGTGTTGTTTAAAACTCAACTGTTGCCACTATTGCTAACAAGATATGTTCTTTACTCTGACTACTTTCACATTATTTGTCATTAATTACAAGTCTGATAATGTGTTCTACAAAGTACATTTGATGTTGCAAGGAGATGTGAAAAGGAAGAATTTTACACTCAAATGCATTTCTTGCTCTTGTCATTGCTATATATACCCATGCATTGCATTTAATTTACTTTCTGCATTTTACTCTATCAGATAGTCCTCTTCTAATGTCTTTTCTGTGTGCTCTTTGATTGGCAGTGCACAAGCAGGGTTCATTATTTAAGGAAAAAGGTGAAAAGTTTAGTTTAGGTACCTTAGGCTCAAACACACCTAGTGTTGTTGCATGCTCCACTGCAACAGGGAGAGTAGTTACTTCAGTAAATAAATCAAAATAAATGAGGCACATGGAGCTTTGTTTGAATCATGTTTAGACATCACTTGGCAATTATTCACAATATGTACTTTTTATTTATTCTTTTTTTTTTTTTTCATTTTAAGATGCATTTGCATTCCACTCAGCATTGTGCAAAGAGGCTATACTAGCTAAGGAAAGAAGTGAAAAATTAAGTTTAGTCTGCCATAGGTAGCTCAAACATGCCTGGTGTCATTGACCAGCAGCCCCCCCCCACACAACAAGGAGAGTAGTTACTTCAGTAAATGCACCGAACAGATGTCAAATTCTGTGGTGCAGTGTGCAACTGAAGTGAAGTGAAAGAAATAATGCACATGAAGCATTGTTCAAATCCTGTTTAGAAATCACTTCACCACTATTCACAATGTGTCGTTATTATTTTTCTTTATTTTATGGTACGTTTGCTCTCTGCTTGGCAGTGCACAGGATTCACCACCTAAGGAAAAAAAGAAAAACATTTTGTTTAGGCTGCCTTAGGTAGCTCAAACATTCCTAGCAATGGTAAGCTTTCTTCAGCACTCTGGACAATACTTAGAGGAGAAATTCCACATAGCATATGGTTGTCTTTGTGGCATGAAGTATGTGCAGTAACATCAGATAACAAATGCAACTGAATAAGGCTTTGAGTCCAACTGCTAGACCCTTTTTACAGGGGGTCTACGAAGCCCATTTCTCATAACCATTTGAAATAGGATTGTACCACTAAAAAAATTGATAATGTTAAACCTGTTTCTTGCAAGCAATGCATCAGTAAGCCTTGTATAATAAAACTGTACTATTTAGCACATATCATTAATATTTCACATATAGCCACAACCTAATGTGTGTCCAGTTGGCATGAAGTATAAGTGCAGTAACATCAGATAACAAATGCAATTGAATAAGGGTTTGACTCCAACTACTAGACACTTTTTAAAGGGGGTGTAAGAAGCTCATTTCTCACAACCTTTTGAAATAGGACTGTACCACTAAAGAAAACTGATAATGTTAAACCTGTTTCTTGCAAACAGTGGATCAGTTAGCCTTGCATAATGAAACTGTACTATTTAGCACATTTAATTATTTCACATGCAACCACAATCTAATGTGTGTCCAGTTTCCTAGACAAGACAATAATTATATTTCATATAAAATTCACTTGCATATGTATGATGAACACGATAGTTCTGTTATAATCATCATGACTTATCACATATCCCAGCTGTGTGTTTAAGACCCTTATGTCTCCTCAAGTATATATGTAACATACACTGATCTGCGTTAATCAGCACGTTAAAGTGCATCCATGTAAACCATATTTACTTGCACAATAATGATGTTTACATTAAGATATAGTTACAACCACAAACATATAGGCCTTTCTGAAGTATATCTCTCTTCATTCAGAAATTACTATATGTAATTTTTTCTATGCTGGAAAGGTAGTTATCCTGTGGCAATATCAGTTAAGAAGTAAGTTGTAATTTTCACGTCCTTTATCACATGGGTTTGGTTTTCAGCTGTTACAGTATTTCAACATTGTGTAAACCTCAGCTTGACAATATGCCATAATTCAGCATCTTTCACCTTCCAAACTGTAAGTCTCAAAAGCTATGCCATTAAGCATTCCTCTGTTAAACACTGGAGCTTGTGATAATGAGTGGAGCATAATAACACATAGCACAACTCAGTGCCATGTTGCACACCTTTACTGCTATGTGATGTAAATAGTGTCAATGTGTCTCCACAGGAATCCATCTGCTTTTAGTTCTGAAAATGCAGTTGGCAAGATTGTGTGTTTTTGCACACTATTAGTAGTACTTGAGATCTGAAGTAGGTGCCAATTCAGGCTTTTTTGTTAGCTTATCTTTTTCATAAATGGCTGGAGGGGGAGCAAATGATGCTATATTTAGAGCACAAAGGTACTGTGTTGAGGAGTCCAATATATATGTGGCTCCCCTAGTAAAGTTCTGCTGCTGGGGGATTATACTAGGCCTCTGTATAAGACTTTCTCCAATGCAACAGGCATTCCGCACAATAAGCAACAATGTCATCATCACTATAGTAATGATAAAAAGTACAACCATGACCTCCAAAGCTGATGGGAGGCTGAACTTTGGACTGGAGACAGCCCTCAGTTGTATAAGTACACTAACACATAACCTGTCTATGATATGGCATTGATTATCTAGTCAGCCAGTGCAGTTACTCATTATACTTTATATATATTTGTCTTCTTTTTGTGCCGTACAGCTACAAAGGAGATAGCTGCAAACTGTGAGGTACAGCAGGAGAGATTAACTCATCTCAGAGAGGTGTAATGTAAAAATTCAACAATATTATTTTCATTCCCTCAAGCACTAGCATCTCAAGCAGTCATACTTCATCCTTCTTCTCAAACATGCACACCATACCCAATAACTCTTGTTGCTTGCATTAGACAATGAGAATACCATCATAACTGTGCATGGGGTCAGCAACCAGAAGCAGAAATTATTTTCTTTTAATAGATAAGTATTTATAAGATATTAATATCAGCCTGTCAGGAAGTATAACATTATAGTTATTATAATTATTAACTTATAATGCATAATTCCAGTCTGCCATAGGGGAATAAAGGCTGCTGTTTCTTATATCATAGTAGTCAGATTTGTTTATTTAATTATGCATAAATACCTGTCCACCATATATGAATGTTGCAAATGTGTTCTATAGTAAATTACCATAATTTTGTATATATTGTCAAACCAAGTTTATTTACAATATACAGTACTGTGAATGCCATGTATCTAATTATCTTTTTTTCTGTCTTCCCCACCCTTTCACTCTTTCTTTTTGTGGTTTTTGTGGGGGGTGCTTTAATTTATTAATTATCTGCTGTTTGTAAAACTTGCTGTTGAAAATTAATAAACAACAGCACAGAGAGGTACACACACTACTATGGCTTGGCCTGCCATACCTCCACAGATAGTAGCATAGACATCCAGCACTTCAAGGCTACCACTCATCAGTGTTGCCTCCAGAAACCATGCACTACCTCCAACAGGCATGTCAGGTAGCTCTGCCCCCACTGCTGGGGCAGTGTTACCTCCTGGAGCAGTAGTAGATGTGGAGATTTTCTCACCTGGCAGGAGCTGACAGGGCTGGTGGAGGAAATAGTAGAGAGGGGCCTCATTGCATGTATTGGCTTGAAAAGGTCCTGAATCACATTGCAAAGATGATGCCACATCTGGCATTGACCTAGGGAGCTTCTGGTGGACACAGTGATGACAATTCTGAGGGTGAGGACTAGCTTATTACTCTTCTCAATTTCTATGTGGGTACACCTCCAATTCCCCCACCTATCCCCAATCATGGTGTCCCCTAACCTTTTGTCTCCATCACCATCCCTGTCTGTCTTGTATGTCCTGTATGTCAATGGATGCTTCCTAACCTACTCTACCTACCTGACAGATTCATTCCTAAGCCCCTTTCTGAACATTCCTCTCTTTCCCAAGGCAAAAAGGAGCACCTATCCCACAAAACAAAGTATCCCCCATACATAGCTCTCTACTTCACCTATGTGTCATCTTGATGCAATTAATGTAGTCCAACTGGCCATACAACATTATTCTGCATTCATCACCCATCACCTGTGTGGTGACTTTGTAAAGTCATGAAATTGTGTGTAAAACTGTATATTTAGGTGGTGATGTAGTTAGACAACTCCACAGCTTTGCCCTTTTCCCCATTGTAGTGTCATCTTGGAGTTGGTATATATAGTTAGCGGGGTTGGGGGGTGTGGGGGTGGCATTCCCCACTTGGATGGGTTTGATTTAGTGCATTGTGTGTTCCATTGTGCTATGGGACAATTGTTTCATTGCCCTGAGAAAAATTCTGCGAATCTGGGAAGTGAACTGCGACAGTTTTATATCAATAGAGAGGTTTTTGATGGTGATGTCTTTCAACAAACTAATATAGACCCAGTGAAGAAGTGGATAGCTATGGCGCACTCCCACTCATGACCCTCCTGCAAATTCCTGTATTCATTCTCTTGTGTCCTACCTTCTGCTTGCAACCCCATTTTCAACTCTGTCCTATCCACCCCTTTTTTTCACACATTTAATCTGGTCAAAAAATAGACTCACACACAACACAAATGGCCAGAAATAGTCCATGGAAAAGCCTTTATTTATGTCCTTGGCATTTACACAGAGTTTGGCATACTGTTGCAATACTGAGTGACAGTGAACACTGTTTAACTTCATATTGCAAAAGCTGAAGATTTCAATTTATTCTGCTGTGATCTAGTTACATTCATGCAAATGTGCTTAAATCTGTTGCCCTATGGAATACAGAGTAAAAGGCAGACTAAAGGCAATACTGTGGTACAGTTAATTTGACAGTTCTTAGGCTGATGGCTGTATTAAAGTCGGAGTTCATATGTGGAGTGTCGAGAGATTTACTCTGTTTGTAGGCTGATATTTTTGCATAGTGTCATGGGTTCAGTTACAACTGTATGTCACTTTACTTCATGACATTTCATATACCTAGAATACATTTAACTGCAAATGTCTGTATTTCTCCACATACAACACATTGTTCTCTAGACTGCAAAAGTAGATAAGTAGTAGATTCTATGCACATTATTGAAGAGTCGTGTGTATGATGGTATTTACAATTAGGAGAGCATGTGCTCTATTACCTCTACTCTGGATAAATGTTTTAAAATGCTAGATAACTACACCATTCCTTAAGCCCACCTTTCACATTCACAACTTTTTTTGCAACACAAGGATGTATCCATGCATACTGTTTGTGTTGTAATGGTTACAATTTTCTATCCATTATGTAAGGAAAACATTGCTTTATTAGGCAATACTCTGTCCACCTATCTGTAGCTTAATGCTGTGTTGTAATGGTTGCAATTTTTTATCCATTATGTAAAGAAAACATTGCTTTATTAGGCAATACTCTGTCCACCAATCTGTAGTGTAATGCTTCAAATAACAGTACTGTGGGATGAAAAATAGCCTTTTTTAATAGGCAAAGTGTTGCAAACATTTGTTAAGTGAGGTGGGGGGAGAATTTTTCCATTCTTCAAATGGCAGGTGTTTTGTGCGGCATCAGTAAGACCACACAATTACAACAATATATTGTCTGCCTACATCCCTGGTTCAATACACTGATGAGGGCATTATTTCGCAAGTGAACTGAAGTTATTTAAATGACAGATTACACTATTCACCAGAATGTGCAACGTGATAGGTAGGATGTTCGAATACAGCAGTGCTTAACTTCCACAAGTGTGGCTGCTAATGAAGTCATGATTTTTTAAACATCTTTGTAGTGACAACTTTTACAACCCCTGATTGGCTCTAAAAATAATGTTCCCAAATATATCTCCTTGTCAATACACTGCTGATGTCATCCCTTTATAGATGCTTATGTCTCAATTGTAGTCATTATATTCCTGTGGTCCTTGCTATTGATAATGTCCTGTATACATGGCATAAGTGGATAGGTAGGTGGTTCAATTCCATCACTGATTCAATAGTGTGACAATTATTACTGTCATATACCATTGGTCACCTCACAACCAACTTTATGTATTCTTTTAATTATGACATTGAATTACAATGGCACTCTGTGACCCTAGTTAATGCTAACATCAGCAGGGAAAATAACATTTAGTCCACACAATGATTACATACTGCTAATATACCCGCAGTATATCACATTTGGAGTGCAAATTCTCCAGTGTTGCATGACTTTGTTAAGGTGCTCTGTACATAGTGTAATGACATATGCAGGATGTTTGAGTTCATCTGTGACTATGTCTTTCACCCTCATACTGTGTATACTATTCTGCGAAAACATACTTAATGTGTAGCTGTGCAGTGTTATTGTGCACTTTGGGCACGTTTTAGCATAAACATCCAGCTAATAAACAATGATGATGTCCTCCATTTAATTGTGCACTGTATCAGTTGTACCTCAACATGGTCGAGTGATTCTTGCGATTCAAGCAGTCACGTTTAGCTTGTGATCTTGAGAAGTTAATTGAAAACATCCATTACTGCTCATACTACATTGTGACAGTGTTGGCTGTGACTGTCCATGTCATTAACACAAGGCAAGCACATTTGCCCTGTATATGTGTATATATATATATATATATATATATATATATATATATATATATAGATGATCTCTCTTACTAAAAGCTAGGACAATTTGTGACATAGCAATGCTTTTATTCAGAGAAATTATGACATTTGATTTCATGCACCTTACATAACATATATAGGAATTGTTATCCTCTAGCAGAAGGGAATGAGACAACATGTTTTCTGTTGTTGACGTACTAAAGCAATTATAGGTACACATATCCCTTGCAGCAATAACATGTTGTAATGCCTTTATATAACCATGTGTCATGATTGCACTGACATTTCTACCATGGTGTGTTCATCTCATAAAATATGTATTGGATGCTGTCAAATGCTCATGTGCTCAACAGCCGCCCTCACTGCCTGTTAGCATTGTTCTGCCTTATACATAATGCATGACTGACATGTACCACAGTTACAATGTATCCATTTACATCTGATGTAATAAGTTAGTATGGGTGGATTGTCATACTGGTTGTAACACAAGCCCTGCAATGCCTGTGGTTCATCCAGATGTCATTAATCAGTAGAATCACATAGCTTGCTGTACAATTCCCGAAAGGGGCAACAATTATATGAATGTACTGATATTACATAAATGCCATTGTGTCTAGTTATTCATATCCATGTTTATGTTGGACAATGATATATCATCACAGGTTGTAATTGCATGGCAGTGAAATGTATCGTATTTCATGCTGTCAGTGCTCCTGTGGCACGTGCATTGAGTACGGACTTGTATAGCATACCGACACAGATAGACTGGCATTCAATTCTAGGGCAATGTTTGTCCTAAATGATGGAAGCAGCTTCCTTTTCAAAGAAACAATCATACTGTAATACTCAGTGTTGTGTGGACAGTAACATGTGTAGCCCTTTTCCAACATTGTGAATAAATCAAACGTCCTGTTTTAACACACACATTCAGTTCAGTTATTTGTGCCAACCTCCATTGCTATCTGATGTGATGCATGCAGTCAATACAGGGTCTGGAGAGAGCCTGGTATAATAGGCAGGCTTTTGAATCTGTTTACATCTGTCTGTCAGAGAATAGCGGCTTACACACAGTCAAAGGGCCACCTCTTTCAGGCATTTTCCTACCAGCTAGATCATCAATAACCTTACACCGTATGAAAGTGCTGTAAGTCCTTCAAGGGTGTTCTTCATTACATGAACTATATGCATATGCTATATGTATGTTGCTGTTGTTGAATTGCTGTTATGTTTCTCTTCCCTGTAATTGCATGTGAGCATGTCCAGTATTACTATGTCAGATATGTTTGCAAATCAGCAATGGTAAAATTGGACTACTGACATATTACCTGCTCTTTCATATCATTTGTAATTTATTCATGTTGTTTATTATTAAATTGGCATGTAGCAGTTGCATAACTATACAACATTTGCTTGCCTATTACCTCCACATAGGTTATGAACACCTTTCCTATGGGTGCCAGTGTAATTTCTTTGGTTCATAGGAGTTTACTAGGCTAATGACCACAAAGGCCTTTTTAAGCCTATCCACGCATCCCAAAACTCTGACAAGTTATGGTGCCCTTGATAAGTGTAAGCAGAGACTTGGGAGCGTTTACAAACAGGGGCCTGGGAGATAAACCATTTGCAGGTTGCCTATGTGCATTAGTGACATAGATGCCAAGCCAGGGATGAATTTCCTGTTCTCCATCCAGTTGTCCAAGTTACACTTGAATTGGGTTAGGGAGGGATCGGGTGCCTGTTCAAGTGAAGGAGCAGTCTCTGCAATATCTACCTGTCTCTCCAGCAGGTCCTATTTATAATCCAGGAAAGGTTTAACTCTTTTAAATAGCTCATTCTGGTGCTGTTTATTCTGTGGCTATACAGGAGGTCCATCAGAGTGGGGTCTGACAATGCTTTGTATGCCAGGCATAGATCTCCCCTCAACAGCATGTAGGAGAAAGGATACAGGGATAAGGCCTTGAGGTGGTCTGCATAGGACATTTTACTTATGCCTTGTATTCTTTTAGTGAAGATCCTCTGTAGATGTTCCATTTGTTGGATATTCCTGGTTAGATACATACCAAAGGGGACATTGTACTCAATCATAGGTCTGATGAATGGTGAATACAGTGGAACAATGATTTCCTTGGACCTAGATGCCATACCTTTGTTGTGCAACATAGAATGATTTCCTCACTACAGTAGTCACATGATGATCAAAGGACAGATTACTGTCTATGTGTGCCCCTAAGTCCCTGATTACTGGGTCAACTTTGAGGAATGTGTTGGCAATATGATAGTTATCAGGGATAGGTGACTTTCCGAAGGATAATGTTATGCATTTCTTGGCAATTAGTTTGAGTCCATGGGTCTGACACTAGCTGTTTGTCCTTCCTGGAGAACATTTGTATTGGTATGGGATTCATTGACAGCTCCTAATTTGCAATCATCTGCAAATGTAGTCACCCAAAGACCATTGTCATTGGCCTTGACTTCAGAGAAGTAAATGCCAAAAAGGAGCGGTCCAAAGACCAAGCCCTGAGGGACTCCACTTGTGACTGGCCTCTTTCTAGAGGTGGACTCCTCAATTCTAACTTCTTGGTCCTGTCTGTGAGCCAGTTGACTATCCAGAGGGTGACATATGGGTTTGTACCAAACCTCCTGAGTTTGTCAACAATGCCCTAGGTGGGTATTGTGTCAAATGCCTTAGCCAGGTCAAGGTAGGCAGATTGAACCATTTTGCCCTCATCAATTGGTTTGACGACCTTCTCAAAGAAGTTCATGCATGCCCTACCCTTAATGAAACCAAACTGGGCTGGGTCCAGTGTCTGGAGGTTTACTATATCATTATTGATAGCTTCCATGATACTTTTTCCATGGCTTTGCATATAACTGAGACATATGGGTATGTAGATTCCAGGGTCTGTAGATGGCCCACCTTTTTGTAGAGGGATGACTGTTGCTGTTCTCCATTCACAAGGCATGAAGCCTTTTTGGAGGCTACAGTTAAATAGCAATTCCAGAGGGCCTGATGGGTTACATTTCATGCTATTTAGAAGGCATCCTGAGATATTGTCTAGGCCCAGTAATGCAGTGAAAAAAAACATTTCTTTTTTATACATAGAAAGCTATATATCCACAGGTAGTTACTGATCTGACACTAGCTGTTTGTCCTTCCTGGAGAACATTTGTATTGGTGTGGGATTCATTGACAGCTCCTAATTTGCAATCATCTGCAAATTTAGTCACCCAAAGACCATTGTCATTGGCTTTGACTTCAGAGAAGTAAATGCCAAAAAGGAGCTGTCCAAGGACCAAGCCCTGAGAGACTCCACTTGTGACTGGCCTCTTTCTAGAGGTGGACTCCTCAATTCTAACTTCTTGGTCCTGTCTGTGAGCCAGTTGGCTATCCACAGGGTGACATATGGGTTTGTACCAAACCTCCTGAGTTTGTCAACAATGCCCTAGTTGGGTATTGTGTCAAATGCCTTAGCCAGGTCAAGGTAGGCAGATTGAACCAGTTTGCCCTCATCAATTGGTTTGATGACCTTCTCAAAGAAGTCCCTGCATGCCCTACCCTTAATGAAACCAAACTGGGCTGGGTCCAGTGTCTGGAGGTTTGCTATATCATTATTGATAGCTTCCATGATAAATGTTTCCATGGCTTTGCATATAACTGAGACTGTAGATGGCCCACCTTTTTGTAGAGGGATGATTGTTGCTGTTTTCCATTCACAAGGCATGAAGCCTGTTTGGAGGCTATAGTTAAATAGCAATTCCAGAGGGCCTGATGGGTTAAATTTCATGCTATTTAGAAGACATCCTGAGATATTGTCTAGGCCCATTAATGCAGTGAAAAAAACATTTATTTTGTATACATAGAAAGCTATATATCCACAGGTAGTTACTAGGCATGCAGTTTAGGAGACCATTAAGCAGTGTAACTTAGATTCACAGTTGTCCTGTTTGGTTGAGTAACTTACTTAAGGTCCCACAGTAAGCAAATTAAGGTGGAAAGATTTGAACTCTGCATCACTGGAACAAGAAGCAGCCTACTAACAAGCTAGAGCTTTAATCCTGTCTGCTTATTGTCAGATATAAATTAGTAAAAAGCTAACCATCCTTGTGGGTTACTTTAAGCCCAGCCATCTACCTCATATGAGAATCATACCCTGCACCTTGCACTTACAAGGCAAGCATTTTAACCATTCTGCCGACCTCCTAACCTTTGCAAAAACATGTCAGTTCCTGATTTAAATGATATTACAGCTGTAAGGTCCTTTTGTTCTTCTGTATACGTGGTGAGATGGGTAATACAGCAAAGCTGTCAGCTTGCTCACAAATTCCCTCTAGGTACATCTTATATGAAATAGCTGAATTCTGTACATTCTTCCCTTAAAGTATCTTCTTCCCATGCTGTTATCTCGAGTCAACATTTAATTAACATGTATACCACATCTTCACTCCCCTTTATTACACTGCAGCTTTATGTCCCTATCACATTGTTTATTAGCATGCCCATATTTTTTTATTTGTGTAACTGTGGGATTTTGATTGACATTAATTATTATCACATCAATATTGTCAGACTGATATCAGAAATTATTCTTATACACTTTCTTCACAATTACCCATGCAGTTATCTAGGTTTACCTTGAAGATGGCAAGGGTGCTTCAGTGATTGACATGGAGTGGAAGTTTGTGCCAGAGGTGAGGGATGCTTTTGGATATCAATCTATCATGCCAGCATGTCTTATTTAGTTACTGATGAAGGTTTAATTCCTTTAATTGGGTATTTGATGGCTCATTAGGTCTTCAGAGGAATAGGAGATCAAACAGGGTTGGATCTTTCATGCATGAAAGGCAAGACATAGATATCCATGAAGGAGTGCATAAGACACACTGAGTACAGAGATAGGGCTGCCATTCTCTCCTGATAACTAAGGTTTTAGAGGCAACTGATCTTTTTGGATGTTATGTGATCCTATCTCGCCTACATTCTGTACTGATGGGTTCGGAGCCGATCCTCGGCTCCGACTCGGCACGCTATACTATAGAGCGAAGTCTCTAATTGGCTGAGCTATTCTATATCCCAGGATGCACCACCACCAATTCCCCAGATTTCGTTTGCCGCTTACAAAGCTAAGATGTGGTCTCGAGCTTGGCTGAGCTAAGTGCTTTCTTTATAAGATTTTTCTGTCAGGAATTTTCTTGAATTTAACCAAAAGCTGTTTTAACGGCTATCGTTGTGTATGAGTGAGCTTTTCT
This sequence comes from Protopterus annectens, assembly GCF_019279795.1. Taxonomy (NCBI): domain Eukaryota; kingdom Metazoa; phylum Chordata; order Ceratodontiformes; family Protopteridae; genus Protopterus; species Protopterus annectens. The sequence continues at coordinate 1,931,333,818 of NC_056725.1, read as the reverse complement.
GAATATTTTTTGTGGTACAAAATGTTTTTTCAGGGTAAGGTTTCTGTTTAAGTTAGAGGGGCCTTCCCCTCGTGCGTGAGTGAGCCTTTTCGTGTGCGTTTAGTGAAGGTCAAGTACCCATTTTTAGTTAGATGGTTCTTGGCCCTCCTGTTGTGTGACCCTTTTATTAATCTCTTTTACTGTAAAGTGAAATTGTTCTGGGTTAGATACTTTTCTCCCTGTATTTTTTCTAACTGTTAGCTTTATGTCAAAAGAACACAGAACCTCAGGGTTTAAAAAATGCACAAGATGCAACTACAAGATGTCCATAACGGACGATCACTCCCTATGCGTGTACTGTTTAGGACCCAAACACCTTCAGGAGTCTTGTAGTGTGTGTGTCACGCTTTTTCCTCTCGAGTCCTCCAAGAGAGGAAAAATAAATTGATTCTTAAAGGACTTATCAAACCTACTTTTGAAGAGGCCTTATCTTCCTCTTCTTCTCCCTCAAAGAAAAAGAAATCGTCGGCTCCGACCAGTCCATTGGAACCGACCACCAAGAAATCTTGGCAGGCTTCTCCATCAGCTCCATGGACTTCGGAGCCGAGGACGGAACGGTCTGCCTCGATGCCTCCAGCCTCGACTCCTGTGGCTTCGGAGCCGATGGCTGGAGCTTCGAGAGGCGGGTCACCTTCATCGGCTCCACTGATTTCGGAGCCGATGAGGGTTGTTCGCTCAGACTCTTCCCCTTGGCGCCGAAGTCCTCTTCGGCACCAAGGGAAATTACAATGGAGTCTCCTTCGGCACCGATTTTGATAGAGACAATTCGGAGCCGGTCCCCCAGTCCTTCGGAGCCAGTGGAGAAGTCTAGTCGGACCCATTCGATCTCCTCCCTGTCTTCCAAGATGTCGGATTCGGACATTGACAGGGTGCTCCAAAAGCTGTTTCAGTCTCCAGTGTTCCAAAAGCTAGTTTCGGCTCCAGCCCAGTCGGCTTCGGAGCCGATGGTCCACCCTTTAGCCTTGGTTCCTCCTCCAACAGCCTCGGCACCGTTGGAGTCGGTGCTGGTGGAGCCGATGGAGATGTCTGGGTCGGCTCCGACCCTTACTCCTACTCCGGCCTTCGGGTCGGAGTTCGGTACACGGACCTCCTCGGTCGGCCCTGGGGGTGACGCTTCGGGACCGATGTTTTTGGTTCCGAGCCTCTCTCTCGGTGCGTCGCCTGCGGGAGTGCCGTCTGCTGTTATGGCTTTGGGGGTCGGACCTTCCCAGGATTCTGGGAGTCCGGCCTTTAGAGCCATGAGGAGTGCTTTGGCCAAATCTTCTTTGGCTACCTCCACCGTCTCCCCGGCACCTTCCCTAGGCACAGAGACTGGGTCCTTTGTAGTCCCCCTGTCTCAAGACAGCAGAGCCCTGGGGCCTGAGGTCACCCCCATTGGGGGTCCCCCCTCTTTCTGGAGGTCCCTCTGAAGAGTCTTCGGAGGAACCCCCAAGAAAAAAACAGTGCAAGAGGAAGCACGTCGACTCTCCTGACGAGTCTATCACCTCTGACACCGATCTTGATGATGCGGAGGGGTCCCCCAAGTCGTCCTCAGATGATGTCTCCTTTGTGGACATCCTGGAAGTCCTCAAACAACGAGGCGGCTGGCAGACCAAACCCCCTTCCTCTGACGAGTCGGTGTTCCTCAAGGCCTTCGGGGCTCAGCCCTCCGCCTCCTGGGTGTCTCCGCCCTTTGATGAGCTCCTGGATTTGATCTCTCGAAGGGCGTGGGAACATCCAGATTCTGTGGAACCAGTGCCTGCTCGCCCTAACAAATTTTTGTCAGCGCCACCGGAAAAGGAATTTCTCACCAAGGGTGTGGCTGTAGATGCTATGGTGGTGGCATCTGCTACCCAGCAAGATGTGGCAGAGGCTTCGATGTCCGTCCATCCTCCTAATAAGGAGTCTAGGAGCATGGACCGGTACGGGAAGTGCACCCTTACTTCAGCAGCCTTTACATTAAGGTCTCTGAATTACCTCACGCATTTCACTAGACTTCAGAGGGACCTGATCAAGGAACTCTCAGATACCCTCTCTGGTAACCTACCTGAGCAGTTGGCCCAGACGGTTAGCTCTCAGTTGGCTACCCTATCGTCGATATCGAACTCGTCCATGAGGCTCATTTCATATGCAGCCGAGGGGGGCGAGTAGAGCGGCGGGTACGGGTGTTGCTCTACGGAGACAAGCCTGGCTCCACCTGTGTCATTTTGCGGAGGCCTTCAAGTCTTCCTTTGCCGACACTCCCTTTGATGGGTCCTCTTTGTTTGGACCCAAGGTAAAGGACACCTTGACCCGCTGTGAACAAGAGGGTAAGACTTTGACTGCTGTAGGGGCATGGTTTTCCTCTCCCTTTCGGCCTTATCCCAAGGCTAAAAGAGGAGGGAAAATGTGGTTCCGTAAATCTCAGAAAAATTACCCCTCACAGCAGGACGATCCCCCTTCTAGAGGCAGAGGAGGGGGAAATTTTTCAGGAAGATGCCATCCCAGAGGCGGCAGAGGCCCCTGCAACACTGGAGACCGCGAGTCCTTTTGTGGCTCTTCAACCTCTCAGCATCCCTGAAGGATTGCCCGACTGCGCAGCTCCAGAGCCAGTCGGGGGTCGTTTTTTGAGGCACCTAAAGGCCTGGGAGAGTATCACTCAGGACCGATGGGTGCTCCGAATCATCGCCGGAGGTTACATCATCCCCTTTTCACACACACCCCCTCCATCCAGGAAAATCCCGGACCCGCCACCAAGTCAACGGGATATTGCAGCCATCGAAATTTCAAAGCTGCTTCAAAAAGGAGTCATCCAACCGGTCCCCGTAGACCAGACCGGATTAGGGACTTACTCAAAATTCTTTTTAGTGCCAAAAAAGACCGGGGACTTGAGGCCCATTTTGGATCTCAGCAACCTGAATCGATCAGTCAAGAAGTCCAAGTTCTGGATGGTCACCTTATAATCCATTCTCCCGCTACTGGAGAAAGGTGTTTGGATGTGCTCCATAGATCTCAAGGACGCCTATTATCACATTCAGGTAAATCAGGCGTCCAGGAGACATCTGCGCTTCAGCCTGGGAGACAGTCATTTCCAGTTCTGCGCACTGCCCTTTGGTCTCACCACAGCCCCCAGGGTGTTCACCAAATGTTTGGCGATGGTGACTGCTCACCTGAGGAGTCTAGGATTCCAGGTGTTTCTGTATCTAGACGACTGGCTCCTAACTGCCACCTCCAGGCATCTACTATTACAGAACCTAGCAGCCACTATATCTCTAGGAACCTCCCTGGAAATCACCTTCAATTAGGCAAAGTCTGTGTTGCTGCCATCTCAGCATATACGGTTTATCGGGGTAGAGATAGACTCAAGGCAAATGTGGGTCTATCTTCCTACAGAGAGAATAGAAACATTACAATCTCAAGTCCGAGCATTGCTCCTCAAACGCCGAGCCCCAGCAAGGATGGTCCTACAACTGTTGGGTTCCATGTCGGCTACCGTTCTCCAGGTACCCTTAGCAAGATTACACATGAGGATTCTCCAGTAGCTCCTGTCGGTCCAGTGGTCATATCAGGAGCTTCCTCTCAGTCACCAAATTATAATCACGGAGACGTGCAAACAGGACCTCCGTTGGTGGCTTACCTCCTCCAACCTGGATCAGGGGCGACCCTTCGTTCCTCCTCCTCCAGTGGCCACTTTGACTATGGACGCCTCCCAGATGGGGTGGGGGGGACATTACCTGGGCAGGTCAGTTCAAGGCAAGTGGCACCCCGACGAGAGTTCCCTACACATCAACATACTGGAAATGAGGGCAGTGCTTCTATCGCTTCAAGCACTACACAACTACCTCCCCCAAGGTATGATTGCCGTTCAGTCCGACAACATGTCAGTAGTCTGGTATCTGAACAAGCAGGGAGGGACCAGGTCCTACCCTCTTTGCAGAGAGGCCATGAAAGTATGGAATTGGGATGTTGCAACCAACCGTTTCTTGGTAGCAACACACATTCCAGGGAGATCCAATGTGATAGCCGACAGACTGAGCAGAACCATTCTCTCCCTGCACGAGTGGTCTCTGAATGACAGAGTAGCATCTCAGATCTTCAGAAGATGGGGAACTCCTTGTTGTGACCTCTTTGCAACTCCCCTCAACACGAAATGTCTACAGTTCTTTTCTCTTACCCCGGTTCCGGGGGGGTTTCCCAAGGACGCCCTAGTCCAAGCTTGGCCCACCGGCTTACTATACACCTTTCCACCGGTTCCCCTTCTTCCCAGGGTGATCCAGAAGGCGATTCACTTGCAGTGCAAGATGATTTTAGTTGCCCCATACTGGCCTCGTCAAGTCTGGCTGCCATTTCTTCGGAAATACGCACTGGACGGTCCATGGCTCCTGGACCAGGTTCCAGATCTCTTGATCCACCAGTCGGGACGGCTTCACCAGTCCCTTCACTCTCTGAAGTTAACAGCTTGGCTCCTCCACTTCCGACTATAGTCAGGAACCAGGTTTTGGACTCAGAAGTTATACATATCTTGTCCTCGGCCCACAAGAATTCGACTAAGAAGATGTATAATAGTAAATGGAAGAGATTCGCCATTTGGGCCCAACTCCGGGGATTAGATCCCATTACTGCCCCGGTGGCGGACGTTTTGAAATTCTTAGCTTCCCTATTCAATCAAGGTTCTTCGGTCTCTACCATTAAGGTTCAATTAGCAGCTATTTCGAATTTTCATGAAAGTATAGACCCACCTTTGATGAGCAATAAGTTGTGTAAAGCCTTCATGAAAGGTGCTGGGCTGCTACATCCTCCAGTTTCTCATCCTGCTCCACCATGGGATCTCAATTTCATATTTGGTGCCTTGACCTCTTCCCCCTTCGAACCGGCAGCAACTTCTGACTTGAAATTTCCTTCGAACCGGCAGCAACTTCTGACTTGAAATTTCCTTCGAACCGGCAGCAACTTCTGACTTGAAATTTCTTTCCTGGAAGACTGCTTTTTTGGTGGCAATTACATCAGCCAGAAGAGTTTCGGAACTTCAAGCCCTATGTGTCAAACCGCCGTACCTGGTTTTTCACAAGGATAGAGTATCCCTTAGGCCTAATCCATCTTTTGTTCCCAAAGTTTGTTCTAGTTTCTGTCTTCAACAGTCTTTGGAACTTCCAGTTTTCTTCCCCAATTACTCAGACAGAGCAGAATATATCTTCCATTCATTGGATGTCCACAGACAATTGCATTTCTACTTAGATAGGATGCACCAAACACAGAAAACAGATCAGTTATTTGTGTCCTTTTCAGACAATAAATTGGGCAAAGCCGTCACGAAGGTCACTATTGCCAAGTGGATCAGAGACTGTATCAGTCATGTTTATTTTCTTTCTAATAGAGAGCTTACAACCACTGTGAAAGCTCATTCTACTAGGGCTATGGCTACTTCAACAGCATTTCATTCTAAGCTTGCCATTAGTGACATTTGTGCTGCGGCTACCTGGTCCTCTCCTCACACCTTTATTTCTCATTACAAATTGGATGTGGCATCTCGGGGGCAAGCTTCCTTCGGTTCCACAGTTCTCAGGACTGTTTTCCAGTGAGCCATCCTGGAATCAGGTGCTAGGGACGCTGTCCCATCAGTACAGAATGTAGGCGAGATAGGATCACATAACATCTTTTAGTTATGTACTTACCATAACTTTAGATGTTTGGGATCCATCTCACCTACATTCCTAATACCCACCCTCCTTCCCCCTGCCTTGGAGACCAGAAGAGACCGGACGGTTCAAGTTCGACCGTTTCATCTTGAAACATCTGGCAATGTTATATCAGCAGTGCATGTGTGGGTGCATGTGTGCGGACAAACAAGATCTGGGGAATTGGTGGTGGTGCATCCTGGGATATAGAATAGCTCAGCCAATTAGAGACTTTGCTCTATAGTATAGCGTGCCGATTCGGAGCCGAGGATCGGCTCCGAACCCATCAGTACAGAATGTAGGCGAGATGGATCCCAAACATCTAAAGTTATAGTAAGTACATAACTAAAAGTTATTGATCTCTGAAGTCAGTCAAGTTGTGCGATATGTTTAGGTAAATTACACACCAGAAAATGCATTATATGCAATAATAGGTCTGATAAGATACAAATAAAGGGGAATAATGACTTCTCTGGACCTAGTGGAGATGCCTTTGGAAACTAGACAGGCCAGATAAAAGGCATCCTGAACTACTGACTAGACATGATAGTCAAATGATAAGGAATTATAAACAAGAGTACCCAGATCCCTAACAACAGTGTCTGATTGGAAGGGTGCATCTCCTATATGGTAAGTGAAATTGTTTTGTTAACCAAAATGCACTATGCTATATTATTTTACATTTAATTTGAGACCATTGTTCTTGTACTAATTGTTAACATGGTCTAAGCTATGTAGAAGCAATTTTAAGTCAAATATCAAATAACAGCACCCATTTTACAGTCATCTGCAAACTTAGTTAACCATAGGCCCGAAGTGCTGGCTTGAAGATCTGAGAAATATATGCTAAATAGAAGAGACCCCAAAACAGACCCCTGTGGTACACCACTGGTAACTATTTTGCCTTCAAAAGTGGTGCCTGCTACTCTAACCATGTGGGTTCTGTCAGACAATCAGGTAGCTATCTAATACATAATATAAGGATTTATATTCAATTTACAAGTCTATCAATAATACCTTCATAGGGAATAGTGTCAAAGGCATTGGCCAGGTCTAGATATGGTGAATGCACTCCATAACCACTATCGACTGCTTCAGTTACATTTTCAAAGAAATTAATGAGGTTAAAGAGGCAGGACCTTCCTTTGAACAAAGCCAGATTAAGAGATTTTCAATGACCAGATAACGTCAAAGATAATGTGCTCCATAGGTTTACATATGTGGCTAGTGAGACTAATGGGTCTGTAGTTACCAGGGTCCATTGTTGAGACACCTTTGTGTAATGGTATTACAAAACTGTTTTCCAGGCTTTGGGAATGTGACTAATGGAGAGGCTTAGATCAAAGAGTTTACGTAGGGGTTCAGAAAGTCCATATTTGGCACAGATAATCAGGCAATCTGTTATGTTGCCAGGGCCCATGGATGAAGAATGCAAGCTTTTCAAAGGGCTGAGATAACTTGTTCCATAGTAATAAAAGGAGTGGCTGTGACTGTGGAACCTGTGGGATAGCTATTACTGAGAGTCGAGTAAAATCTGCACTGTGTGTGTTGACTAGGATGTAAGCTATTTCCTTTGGGTCAGACAGTGTAGTATTATTGTAGACTATCCCTGCACACTGCTGGGAGTTAGTTCTTAACTTCCTGACATAGTTAAAGAAAGGTTTGCAGTTATTTTTGGTTTTAGTGGGTATTTTACATTCAGTTATACTCGGTTTTAGTTGTTATTTTTCATTCGTACACACTCTGATCTTTCTCTTCAAAACAGGTTTATTGTTTTAACATATAAGAGAAATATCATAACAATTTTATACAAGTAATTAAAAATAGGTATTATTATAATATTCAATAAAACAACTAAAGTATTTACAAAGACATCCACTACAATCAGATCAATTAATTAAACTAAAATACCATGCTATTGAAATTAAATTATTTTTAACAAATTTTGTAAATTGTCCCATACAATATAATAAGATGTTTTTCTATTTGTTCTTGTCCTAATTGTGTTTATTTCCATATGGCACACTATATTCATAACATTTTTAAATTCATTGAACGAAGGAGGTGTATCTGAAATCCAATTTCTAGTTATTATTTTCCTAACCACTGCTAGAATAGACCATAACAAGGGAAGCTTAACCTTTTTAACACTTTGAGGTACAGGTGTGTTGAATAATATAAGAGATTTAGAAATAATGAAATTATCTGTAAAAAGAGCCTGCAAAAATTCATTAATTGACTTCCAGTATTCTTTCAATTTTATACAGTCATAAAACATATGAGCCCAGTCAGCATTAATTTCTACATTACATCTCTTACATAAATTATCTTTATTATTTATTTTATTCATCATCAAAAGTGTATAAAAAGATCTATGTAAAAAGTTCCATGTATAAAGTCTCCAGACAATGGAAGACATAGTTCTATAAGCAGATTCCAATATATATTGTTTATCTTGTTGATTTGGTGGGTCCCCATTAATAGAAGTGAAATAATTCCAGTATGAATCTACACTGTAAAAAGTTTCTTGTCTGATAATTTTATGTATGTATGAAAGTTTACCTTTATCAGAAACTTTATGTTGTAAATTTAATATCAAGTAATCAATCAGTGTTGGAATAGATTCTTTAATTGTTATAGACATTAGATCTATTTTATTAATGAGATGGTGTCTAAAGGTCTGAACCTCTAACCAGCAAGTTTCTCTTAGATCAAATTCTTGTTTTAAGAAATCTAGATTTTTAACTTTATTATCAGATATCAACTGATACCAGTACTTTAGATCATTATCTATAGCTAAATGAGTTCCTTCAGAAGTAGATGACAAAAGCATACCCTGAGTATACATTATAGGGAATACAATAAAATTCCATTCCCTATACTTAGGGTGCATGAATATAAAGTTACGATAGCTAATAATAATATTTAATGGGTAACAAACCATATGTTTAGGTGTAATAGGTGAAGTACAAAATTCCTTTAGTAACCATAACATGGAGTTATTTACAATCATATTTTTATGTGTTAAGGAGATTTTCATGAAGTGCATACTAATTAGCTCCCAATAATCTTTCCATTTTGCGACATATGACTGATCAATTAATAAAGTAATAACTTTTACAATAGAAGAGATAGTATATAAATTAAAGTCTGGAAAAGAAATACCCCTTGAGACCAGCTATTAGTATGTTTCTTTAATGCAATCCTAGGTCTATTAGGTGCCCATAGGAAATTTAACATTAGTGTATTCAGTTTCTTGATAATTATTTTTGTAGGTGGAAGTATTATTGATTGTATTAAGTATAAAATCTTGGGGAATATTATCATTTTAATAATTGTAAGTCTCTCCTCCATAGTAAAAACATATTATTCCAGGTATTAAAAAGATTTTGTATATTAAGAAAACAGGTATTATAATTATTATATATAATAGATTTAATATCTTTAAATAGTATTATACCTAAATAAGTTATCTGACCTGAATTGGGTACATATTTAGTAAAATCACTAATGAGAATATTTTTCGTGTATATATAGGTAGTATTTTAGTTTTTCTTCATTGAATATTAAACCAGAAATACTTTTAAAATTCATCATTTTATCAAATAGAGACTGCATAGAAGAATTAGATCCTGCTGATGTAATTAGAACATCATCTGCAAAAGTTGAATTTTGGATGTTGTATTTTCATCTATTTCAAAACCCTCTATGTCAGTATTGTTTCTGATCAAATTAGCCCAAGGCTCCATTACTAAAGTGAATAATAGTGGAGAAAGTGGACATCCTTGTTTTGTACCTTTAAGAATGGGTATTTTTGTGAAACATATGTTCCTACCTTAATATAAGCCAACGTTCCTTTGTATAAATGCTCAATTAGATTTACAAATGCATCTGAGAAGTTTGTGCACTTCAGTAAGGTAAACAGATAGTCCCAACTTACTGAATCAAATGCTGAACTTATATCAAGACTAATAAGTGTTAAATCTTTCTTTTTCCTATTTGCAAAATCTATTAATGTTAAAGTTCTTCTTATATTATCAAAAGTATTTCTATTTACAATGAAGCCTGTCTGATCTATATCTATAATGCCGGGAATGATTGTCTTCAATCTATCAGCAAAAATACTCATAAACATTTTATAATCAACATTAAGTAATGAGATGGGCCGATATGAAGAACATCTAGTTGGATCTTTATTAGGTTTTAAAATTGGCGAAATAAATGTATATTGCCAAGATGGGGGGGTTATTAACTCAGTTTGGGCCAAAATAAAAACCTTATGTATTAATGAATATGTACTTTTAGAAAGGATTTTATATCTCTCTAGTATAATACCATCATTACCCGGTGCTTTGTTTGATTTAAGCTTATTTATTTGTGTAATAACTTCTGTATATGAAATACTCTTGTCCAATAGTTTAATCTGTTGTTTATTAAGCTTTTTATTCATGTTTGTGGTTATAAACTCCTTTATTTTATCTTTAGGTTCCATGTTAATGTTATTATGGTTAATTTTGTGAAAGTGATTTCTAAATTCATCTAGTATTTCTGGTATACTAGAAACATTCTTCTTTTCCTTAGAGAAAAGATTTCTTTGATATGGTTTTGTTTATTCAACCTTTTTGTTTTATTTTTAAGTCTATGTAAGTATTTGGGGCTTATTGAATAAGACAAAACTTGTATTCTCTAAAGTTATTTTAACTTTATGAGTTAAAATTTCTTTGTATTTCTCATTTAGTTTGTTTATTTCTTCAATAACTTTCTTGTCCATAATATTTTCTTTATTATTATGTTTATAAGAGTCTAATTTACTTTGAATATCTAACAATTCCTTATCCCAAGATTTCCTTTTATTATTATACCATCTGATACTTTGTCCATATAGATATGATTTTAAGGCATCCCAAACATAAACAATGGAGACTTCAGGAGTATTATTTATGTCTAAAAATGTTTTACTTCTGAAAGTATATATTCTTTATAATCTTTTAGTTGAGTTAAGTATGCTGGTATCCTTTTGATCTGAACATTATGAGTATTTTTTATCATGAATTCAAAAACAATTGAATTATGATCAGATATAGGACATGAAATGATTTTGGAATTAATTAAATCTGTTACCATCTGGTTAGAAATAAAGACCCTATCTATTTTTGAATAAGTTTTGTATCTGTTAGAAAAAAGGTGTATGGTAATGATTTTGAATCTATCTGATTATTAATATCATTCAAATGATAAGAATTAGCAAAATCATTTAAATGTTTTGCATTAGATGTAATTCTTCTTTTCCCTATAGTGGTAGTATCACTTTCATGTAGTATACAATTAAAGTCACCAGCTAAAATAATATCTCCTATAGAGAATGATATGATCTTATCAAGATGATTCACTGTATTAATACCAATTCCAGGTATCCAATATACATTAATTAAAGTGTAAGTCTTCCCATTAATTTGTATTGTAACCATACAAAACATTCCTTTGTCATCCTGATAAGACTTAATGGTTTTAGGAATGGGCATACTTTTATTCCATAAAATAGCCACTCCTCTTTTTTTCTGAATGTGCTCTGAACTAACCAATACTGTATATTTGTTTGTGGCTAGTTTATCAATATCTTTTTTCAAGAGATGGGTTTCTTGCAGGAAGACTAAGTTGGCCTTATGTAAATTAATGTATCTTATTAGGCTTGCCCTTTTACATGGATTATTCAATCCATTAATGTTTAAAGAAATTCCTTTTAAAGATGTCATTTGGCATTTTTAAAACTTAAGAATCTTATGATCAAAATAACAAATAACAAGATAAGTAATGTTACATCTCCTCCTTTAGGTGTACCTTTAAATATAGCTGTATTTATTGAATCTCTTATGGGATTTCGTATAGGATTCAATTTTGTTTGTAGTGACAATGAATGTACAAAATATATTGTGGATGTCAAAACTATATACAAATAACAATGAACAAGTGAAAATAATGTCAGGATTAAACCTTGCATCCAGCCTGGAGTTATAAACTCCAACTTAGAGTAGTATTTACCACTTAAGTTAACCCCTACCCTAAGCAGCAGTACCTCAGCTACCACCTTATCAATTTAATACTAGTTATATTTAACTGAGGTTAACAGTTTTCAATTCAATTATCTAGCAAGACAAGACTACACATTTGGTAAAACAGCATCATATAAACTAAAATAAACCTTTTTTTTTTTTTTTTTTAAACTGTTCATACTACTATATACATCCATGTAATATAAAACACTTATATTCAAATAGCATTCAAATAATCTTGATGTTAGAAATCAAGAGGAGAGAAAAATAAGTTCTAACATTCATTTAAATCAAAAACTTTGGCTAATATGATTCAGACATTACATATATTAAGAAGCATCTATTTTCTGTCATGTAAATGCAATTAACAGCTTCCAAAAAAAACCTTGAATTGCTTGTATATGAGCATTTACTCAAACTCATTATTGTCAATAGAATAAAATATTGTATTCATAGAAATTGTTATAAATCATACTGCATAGTTATGCAGATTCTCAGAAACACTTATATACATATATACACACACACACACACACACACACATATATATATATATATATATATATATATATATATATGTACACATACACACACACACACACACACATATATATATATATATATATATATATATATATATATATATACATACACACACACACACACACACACACACACACACACACACACACACACACACACACATACACATATAGGTTCATAGGTTCATACTAGGCTATCTGCCCGAGGGCATTTACAAGCCTAGCCCATCGTTTTGTGGCTTACGCCACCCCTTTAGTATGGGGAACTATACCCATTATTTTGCTGTGCCTCTGTCGAGCAGTGACACTGAGGTAATCCCTGGGGTATATCTGCGATCTCCCATCCATTGGTCAAGATTTCTCTTGAACAAGGCCAGCGAGGTGCTCTGCCTCACATATACCGGGATTTTGTTCCACAGCATAGGGAGTCTTTGGGTGATGAATCTATCCCTCCAGCACGTCCTATTAATAGCCGTGTTGAGGTTTAAGTCTCCGCCCTTGTGGCTCTGATGGATCTAGATTTTTGAGGTGAAGCATATTCATCAAATCTGGGTTTGACATGGCCTTGTATGTTAGGCAAAGGTCACCTCTGAGCAAGCGGTAAGTGACTGAATAGAGCTGGAGTTCTTTCAGTCGGGCAGCATAGGACAGATTTTTGAGACCCTTTATCCTTTTGGTGAGGAACTTTTGTGGCCTCTCCAGCTGCTGCAAGTGTCGGGTCAGATACATTCTGAATGGGGCATTGTACTCAATCATTGGTCTGATGAGTGATGAGTAAAGGAAGACTATGACCTCCTTTGATCTAGATGAGAATCCCTTCATGATAAGGTGGGCAATGTAGAAGGTCTTCCTAACTACTTTAGCTACATGGGTGTCGAATGACAGACTACTATCAACCTGGGTCCCCAGGTCCCTGATAACTTCTTCTGTGCTCAGTGGATTGCCACCTATTTGGTAGCTAGGGGTAACCTTGTTTTTCCCGAAGGGTATGACTATGCATTTTTTGGCATTTAACTTTAGGCCGTGGCTCTGGCACCAGTCATCCGTTTCTGTGAGACCCTTCTGAAGGATATCTGTGTCAGATGTGTTTTCTACTATGGCGCCCAGTTTGCAGTCATCTGCAAACTTTGTCAGCCATAACCCTCCTGTGTTTGCTTGTACTTCGGAAAAGTAGGTGCCAAACAAGAGTGGACCCAGGACTGAGCCCTGTGGGACACCACTTGTGACAGGCTTTGAGTCTGACATGGCGCCAGCAACTCTGACCCTGTGGGTTCTGTCACTCAGCCAGTTTGCAACCCATCTTGTGATGTATGGGTTAACATTTAAGCTGATGAGTTTTTCAATGATACCCGAGTGGGGTATTGTATCGAAGGCCTTCGCCAGATCGAGGTAGGCTGTATGGACTGCCTTTCCTCATCAATGGCTTTGGTGACTGTTTCGAAAAAGTCAACCAAGTTTAAAAGGCATGATCTGCCTTTGACAAAGCCAAAATGGGTTGGATCCAAAGTCTGCAAATTCCCTATGTCTTTATTTATGAGGTCCATTATGATCCTCTCCATGGCTTTGCAGATAAGGCTTGTCAAGCTAATGGGCCGGTAATTTCCAGGGTCGGTGGAGGCACCGCCTTTGTGAAGTGGGACCACAGTTGCAGTGCGCCAGTCCCTGGGTACGTATCCAGAGGTAAGACTTTGATTAAACAGCTGTCCTAGCTGTGGGTTTAATTCCTCATTGAGTTCGTGGAGCACACAGCCGGGGACACCATCAGGTCCCATGGATGCTGTGTTTTTAGCTTTGGAGAGAGCAGTTCTCACTTGGGCGTTGGAGATGTTTGGGGGGCTGCAATAGTTTGGTATAGATATCTCTCCTTTTGGGGGGGGGGAGAAGTTTGCACTGAACCTGTCAGCCAGTATGTTGGCAATGTCTGTAGGATCAGTAATCTTCACATCATTTTGAACTAGTTCTGAGCATATCTGGGAGTTTCCTCCCAGGTTTCTAACATAGCTAAAGAAGGCCTTATGATTGTCTTTTGAGTCTTTAGCTATTTTTCTCTCAAAATTTGCTTTGGATGATTTTATGAGAGCTCTTAGTTTTTTACTTATAGTGATCAAGGGTGTCTTACCTCTTAAGGATTTTGCTCTATCTTGTAGTAGCTTCCTCCTTTTGTTGTAGAGTTTGTTTATGGCCGGGGTCCACCAGACTGGACGCTTGCCTTTGGTACAAAGAGTCTTTGTTTTGCTTGGGATTGCCTTATCCATGCAGTCCTGCAGGTGCTGGTAGAAGGCATTTGTAAGTGATTCAGCGGCTTGAGTACTGTTTTCTGCCGGCTCGGTGGCCTTAAAGGAGACCACACTAGTCTTTAGAAGTGTGAAGTCGGCTTTCGAGAAGTTCTTTACTGTGGTCTTTTTTATTTCAGGTGGGGGTGGGATGAGGACCTCCAGCGATATTAGTTTGTGATCTGATCTCACCAGTGAGGGGTATACTTCCGGTGTTGAACATTGTGCTCCCATGTTCATGATGATGAGATCAAGTATGTTATCTTCTCTAGTGGGGATGGTGACTAGTTGTTCCATGGCATTTGAGTTTATGAATTCCAGGAACTTTTGGGCTAGGGTGTTTGGGCTTGAGTAGTGTTCCCAGTCTATATTAGGGTAATTGAAGTCACCTAGTATGATGGTGTTTGGTGATACATTTATCCCCTCTAGTGTTTTCAGGAAGGCCATGTGAGGTTCCTGAGTTTGTGAGGGTGGCCTGTAACATGCTACAATTTGCAGAGCAGTCTTGCCTATGGTTAATTGCACCTGGATGGTCTCCGATGCATCGTGCGTTGCCACCAGTCTTGAGGTGTGGGTGTCCTTGATGAATATGGATACCCCCCCTCCTTATATATATATATATACACATGCATACACACACACACACACACACACACACACACACACACACACACACACACACACACACACACACACACACACACACACACACACACACACACAAGAACACACACACACACACACACACATATATATATATATATATATATATATATATATATATATCTGATCTCACTGAGTTGTGTCCTTGTCTAGCACTATCTTACTTGCTGTCCCTACAATAAATCTGTCTGCTTTATACAAAATAATGCACAGCAAACACATTTTAGTAACCAGATTTTACAACCATGCTACACTACTGCTTTAAAATATATCACATGACAATTTCTTCCAGAATAGAGTTATAAAATTATTTATGCTTGTCAATCAGATGAATTAAATGAGTTATAGTAATGTATATGTTTGGAACATAAGTTTTTAACACAGATTATTAAGCTGCTGTTAAGTAGATTTTCAAAAACACTTGAATAAATGTTTCATTTTCTATGCCTTCTAAAATAAGACATTTACTTACTACAAGAAACTGTATCATTCAAACTCATTATAACTGACATATTTTATGAATTATAACATAGATATTTAAGTAATTATATAAAATAACTCACATTTAGATGTTAAAGAGTTCATTTTCCTTCACATAGTTGCATTTGTATCATTTCTATTTCCTGGTAGAGTGAGATTCCTGAATCTGTGATGTGTCAGTGTGATATCTAGGTCAAAGGTGAGACTGGTTGCTTTCAGCTTCTCTGTGAGAATTCTGAGAGTTGAAGCTTTTGAAGTAGCTCATGGACACTGTGCATGAGACAGCCCACATCCCAGATTGTCTCTCTTAACATTTTGGCGGAAACTTATTAAAACTAGTGACAAACATTCATTTAGCAGTGCAAATGCATCTAAACATGACAAAACCTTCACAATGTATTTTACAGGTTATTACAGCCTCTATGTAAGTGAAATTAAGCCCAAAATTATTAATAAGTAATAAAACTCAATATTTTTGTCCCAACTCAATTTTTATGCAAATCTTATTATTTACTGTGTCTATATGATCAAAAGCATTTCTATATATTAATAAAGAAAAGAAAAAGAGAGTAGAAAGTAAAAGGGTGTAAGGCAGAAATAAAAAAATGTAAGAGAAAGCTATAAGAAGTATATACAATGGAATATTACTTACTGTTTATATTAATAGAGTTAAAAATAAAACATTATTTACTATTATTTAGTTCTAATTATTATTAGTTAAAGCATGACAGATTATTTACAAACAAGCATAAGCAGTATAATCAAGAAAGTATAATTAGGAATAGCATTTGAAGAACATATAAACTTTTTACAAGGAATAAATATGTTATTATTCTATTAATCATATTTTCATTACTCTTCTCTCCCTGCCCTCCCCCACTACATAATCTAAATAGAATGTCATTGTTTAAACAAAGAAAAGAAGAAAAGGAGAAGAAAAAAAAAGATAAAGAAAAAAATGTATCAAATTTCTGACCTTACTTCTCCTTTTCAGAAAGAGAAACAAGTTGAATCACAGCTTGTCATTAAATCTCCAGATATTTTGACTAGTTATGAAACAAAACATTTCTTTGCACACAGAGAATAACTTTGATTAAATCTTTTTCAAAATATTTGTGGCTTCTTGGAAATGCAGGAACTATATTTAAAAAGATTAATAATGAAATAAAATGAGAGAAAAAAAAAACATAGAACAAATCATTTGTTTTTTAGTCTCTTCTTCTTCTCTGAAGTCTTCCACGAAGTTTCAGTTGCCAGTCTCTTTAATGAAGGACTAGCCCATTCCATCTCCTCCACTCCATCCAAAATCTTATTTTTCTTGATAAACAGTAAAGCAGAGTCTAAGTCATCGAAAATTTTAGGACCATCAGGAAGGAAGATTTTAAGCTTGGCAGGAAACAGAAGATATGTTTTAAACTGTGCTTTTTTAAGCTCCCTTATTAGTGGCAGAAAAACTTTTCTTTTAGCTATTACCATGGAAGAATAGTCATTGTCAAAACGCACAGTTGTCTCGTTAATCTTAACAGGAGCTTTAGCCCAAGCAGATTTAAGAACCATCTCTTTATCAAAAGATGATAGAAATCTAACTATAACTGATCTAGGATAATTTTTGTTAGAGTTAGTATTAGCTATAGATCTATGTGCTCTTCGATACCAAAGAGAATGCTTCTGGTAAGTCTAAAGTTTTAGGGAGCCATGTTGTTAAAAAAGAAGTAATATTGTTACCTTCAATATTTTCTGGCAGTCCAAAAATCCTGATGTTATTGCACCTAGATCTATTTTCCAGGTCATCCAGCTTTGTTTGTAAATGTGTATTTTGTTTCAGCAGAAACTCAATGTTGATTTCCTCTTCTTGTATTCTATTTTCCATGTCATTCACAGCTTCTTCTATGCCTGTCATCTGGATCTTCTGTTGTTGCAGGTCTATTTGTTTTGTAGTTTTTTCTATGAAGGTGTCTATTTTAGTATCCATTTTATCCATCTTAGCAGTAAGTTGTTGGATTATAATTATCAGAGACTGAAGTTCTTTCTTGATGCTGGAGTCTTGAGAATTTGTCTTACTGGAACTCATTTCAGACTGATAAACTGACAGGAAAATTTCCAAAGTGATTTCTGACAGGAATATTGTTAAGATTTCCTTTCTTTTTTAGATATAGTTCAAGAACTATATAAAACAAACATATTTAGAAAGAAAATTACTTCAAAAATTAATTTTTTAAGTAATTAATTCCTGTCAGTGTAATGAAATTGGTGGAGCTGAAGAAATCTGCTGCTATCCTGTGTTCATCCTTGGCCACGCCCCCACACTCTGATCTTTCTAATGGTTCCCTTTAGCCACTTTGTTAGTTTGCTTAATGTGTGCTCTTAAGGTAAGGAGAATAAAACCTCAAGCATTATGCAATTTCTTTCTCTTGTTATATAATTTATTTATAGGTACATTCCACCACAGGGAGTTTGTTTTTAAACTTATTATTATATCTGTTGTGGATAGTGACTGCCTTATCAATACAACTATTATGTGAGAATAGAAGTCCAAGGCATAGGTAGCAACTTTAGCAGTCTGATCTTTCAGAGGAGGATTACAGCAGAATTTAAGTCTTCAAGTAACTGAAGAAGGTTTGTTTTTGAGAAGTACCTAAGCACAGTGCCATTTACAGGGGAAGTATCACTGGTTTTAAAGGAAAAGGTCACTAAATTATGGTCTGATTTCTTAGCAAGACATGATGATATATGCGAGAGTGTGTGTGATTTTTACACATGCATACATATATATATATATATATATATATAGGTTTACCATCAACATGTCAGAAGACAGCTATGTGAACCTTAGAAGGTCGAATGTCACTCTTCCAAGGTGTCATAACATCAATTTTTAAACATTGGAATACACTAGCATTCGCTGTTGTGGATTCATCATTTTGAATGGAGATTGCACTATAGTGTGAATTGGGAAATTTACCCTTTCCCTCATTATAGTGCAATCTCGGAGTTTGTATATATAAATAGCAGAGGGTGGGGGGCACAGCCCCAAATATGGGGGGGGGGCGCAAGGGGCTTGCCCTCCTGCAAAATGTTAGTAGGACATAACTGGAAGTCCAGGTAGTTTCGGTAAAGTCGACATTGCTGACTATCGACTTTCCTAAATTATCACGTTCGATGATGAGGTCATTCGGAATCCGGATTTTACGACATTTAAAATCAGGTAAGCAATCACTTACATACGTGTCTTGCGAGATTTTGATGGTAAAAGTGTATATATATAAATATATATATATAGTTAAATAACCACCACGGCTGTCATAAAATTAAAACTTTAATACAATAAAACATACATAAAGATTTAAGTTTTAATCTTTATGAATGTTTTATTGTATTAAAGTTTTAATCTTTATGCATGTTTTATTGTAGTAAAGTTTTTAAACTTTATGAATGTTTTATTGCACTAAAGTTTTAATATTTTTGAATGTTTTATTGTATAAAAATTTTAATTTTATGACAGCTGTGGTGGTTGCACTGGCTGCTGTATTTGCTGGATACTTTTTACTGCGGTGTTTTCCTTTGATAGTTATCTTCTTCTTGTTTGTTTGCTTGTTTTATATACATATAGATAGATACACACACGCACACACACACACACACACACATATATATATATATATATATGTATATATATATATATATATATATATATATATATATATATATATATATGTGTTTGTGTATACTGTCTAACAGTAATACAGAAGAAGAAATGTCAGAAAAAATATGTTCTGCTATATATAATTTAGATAGAGAGTGTTTGTCTAGAATTACTCATAACTGTAACCATAACAATAAATATATCCATTACCATCAATATGGAAACATATGTGTCAGTGATAAAAACAAAGGCTGTGATTTGAGGGTCAGTGTGGCCCTTACTCATTTATTTGAATGACAGGAAGCTTACTTTTAAATAAGAGATGTGTACTGTTATGGTCCATTGTTCTCAATTAGCAAAATGACTACAGAAAACTTTCTTGGGATGTCACACTGGGTTATTCATTGACTCATTCATGTTCTCTTTATATATATATTCTGATTTAGAAACAGAAAGTCAGAGAATAGAATAACAACATGTTTTGACGACATAACACATTGAAGTGTAGCCATCTTACAGGATGTTCTTGGCAATATTCCAAAAACATACGTAGCTTGATTATGAAGTTAAAATTTGCATATTTTAGCACTTGATGTTTATGTTCCATAACCCAAACTCACCCGCTGCACACAGACATATTTATTTATCTATTTATGCTTCCTTTATTCATTTACATACTTGTTATATACACTTTTACATTCATGCCATTTTCCCGGAAGTGAGACAAATCCACATTTATAGTGTAGGCCTCATGCAGTTATTTAAAAGTTGTCTGTCTTTATTATACCAAACATGTGACTATCAGATCGAGGAGGATGATTATAATAATGATGTGACTATCAGGCTTGAGCTCTGTGAGCAGCTGCTTAAGAATCATAGGATCAGAGCCATCTCAGGAAATATCCAAGTAATTATGCAGATTTCTACATCAGCAATGACATTAACAGAACTAAATTTAAACTAAGCCAGGCTCAGTTTTGTCCCTTGTGGGGAATGCTGCAAAGGTCTCAGTGGTACATTACAGAGATCATCACTGTTTAGGCATGAAAAACCCAGAAATGCTGGAACTGTTAGTGCTAGTGTGTCTCAATGAGGTAATAGTTTTGTAGGGTTCATGGAAAACATTTGTGTAAATGCAAGAATTATATCAGGTGACAACTGTCATCTTGAAGCTGCTTAGAATCTGTAGTTACTAAAGTTTACGACTTTTTTTCTACATGCATTTTATGAGTGTTAGCTACCTGAATGCTAGTGACACATAATGTACACAGTACATTGGGCACAGAATCCAATAAATTTGTCATTAATAATATATAGTATATGAGCAGGCAATAAGGCCCTCAAGGGTTGGCATTGCAGGGAAATAACAGGCCACCCATGATATCTATGAGGTCCAGTGCCACAGGCAGAGGGCAACCCCATACCTGGAATGTCCATTATTATTATTTTACTGTAAGTCTATCCTGGAGGGGATTATTGCATTTAGAAAATGGGCTGTCTGTTAAGCTGTTAATTTGTTTTAGTAGTAGTATGCACACACACACATATGGTTGCACTGGTAGACCCATTAAAGGATGCGGGGCACTGGGATGGCTGCCAGAATGAAGAAGGAGTAAAATAACTAAACCTAATATGTGTGTGGTTAAAAACACAACCCTACATGGAAAGTCCAGATAAATACCATGCATTTACAAACATAAAGAGTTATATCTGGTATAAATGCTACACCATTATGGATTTTTTGAAGCAATGTATATGTGTTACAGTTTCATATTGTGAGAAAGTTTGATAAGGTATTTCCCTGCTTTGTTGGCCATAACATTCTTTAATTGTTCTTCCTGAATAACCAAACAGCGCCTCTGTGGTGATAACACAACACCTGATAGCAACTTCCATCTGATTTTATCAACATGCTTCTGTTTCAGTACTAGAATGTCTATGAGCACTATTAAATCTACTAACCTTTTACCAAGAAGACAGATAACCCAAAAATGCCAGATTTGTATGGAGTTTGTGTTCTTGGCTGGCAAAGGAGATTAAAGTTACTTACATTCCAAAAGTATACAGGAAATATTGGAGGAAAGTTACTTTTCTCATTCCCTGAGAGGAAAACTTTGCTTTCCCAAACAAGTAAAAATCATCAAAGTACTTTAAGAATCTAATCATTCCATGGGAAATGTTCACATAATTTTACAAAAGCATCATTAGCCACACTAACGTTTATAAATGACAAAGCCAATAACTTTTCACACATTTGGAATTAAATATCATTCCCATACTGTGACACTAATCCTAGTGACTGAAATTTCTAACACAAGTTCTGAGAAAAATGAAACAACCCTTACTTACCACATACACAATATTCTTATGAATATTTTTAATGGTAGTGGGTTCATATTACATAAAACAAACCTTAACTATTATTATAATTACTGCTCATAAATTAGTTCAAAAACACAAGTCCATATTAAGTCATATGCCTTCAACGATTTCTTAGACATCAACTCAAATAACAACAGAATGGTGTAAATCATATCACTGAATATTATAAAACCATGCAAGCTGTATAATTGTCTGCACAGCTTCCCATGAATTAGAAACATACCATCAATTAACCAAGTACCTGCTCTATATAAATCTCTTTAGGTTGTCTCTTTGGGTAAAAGCTATTACGTGTATACCACAGAATGCATCTGACAGTTCCTTACTTAAACACTTTCCACTCTGTCAAATCTAGATTCTCAAAGATTATCTTACTTTTCCTACCATATGAAATCTCCTTATATCTGAATTTATGAGCCGTCTGTCCCGGAAGCTTTCTGTTAGGGAACATAACATCTGCAGAAGTAGATATTGATTCTAAAATGCCATCCACTTTAATGCACAGTGGGTCAAGAGACTGCAATATCTTAACCTTTATTTTATCTGCAGGTTTTTAATATTTCAAATCCACCATATCAGGTAAATGTCGCTGTACACATGATTTTACCAGCTATTCCATAGACACTGATGGCTCAGTAACTACGCTACCTCTACATTTGCTTAGATGTTCACATTTATAGGCCCAATGTTTCTTTTCTGTATGACTTTTTCTAAGTTGTGAAAGAAGTCATGAATTTGCAGTAATGGCTTACTGTGTTTCGATTGTAACATGATATATACAGAACCAATGATTCCTGGCACATGATTTATAATTGCACTAGCCCCACCATTGCAGAGATTTGTGATATAACAAAGTATCCAGCATGATGTGCATCTAATTACTAAGTATGCTTGTTGTACAATAATACCAATAAAATACTTGTCATTCTGTGTTTCTCTCCCTATATTGATTTCTTCTCCAAAATAGTACTTCAGTGATAAGGTGGAATGACATATATAAAATTATCTAGATTTATCTATGTCTATATCTATATCTGTATAAGATATAGATATATACATATATAGATACAGATGATGTAAAATAGTTCCTCCAAATAATGCTTCAATGTTAGCATAGAATATGCAATTGTTGTTGGAAGAAGTATTCTACATACAAAATAAAAGTTATATAAGTATTTACTAAGCTCTACACACACACACACACACACACACACACACACACACACACACACACACACACACACACAAAATACAAGTTATATAAGTAGTTACTAAGCTCTACACACACACACAAATACACACACACACACACACACACACACACACACACACACACACACACACACACACATTGAGAAGAAGGCACAGAAACACAGGCTCAAACACATTGACACAGAAACACCACTTCACTTTCAGCCCAGTGCCTTTCAGTGCTATCCAACCAACAATAACTGTATCTTGGCTAAAACTACATTGCATTCACATAAATGTGTTAACCAATTACAGCCACTTTATTGACTGTGTACATCTCAGATATCTGATTATGATCAAGTGAATAAATACATAGCCGTAGAGTTTACTGCTGCCAGGACATATAGGTTCATAGGTGTTTACTAGGCTGACAACCACATGGGGCTTTTTTAAGCCTAGCCATGCATACCAAATTTCTGACAAGTTCTGATACCCTTGATAAGTTTAATCAGGGGCCTGGGAAATGAATAATTTATAGGATACCTGTGTCCATTAGAGACATAGGTGCCAAACCAGGGATGACTTTCCGGTTTCCCATCCAATTGTCCAAGTTGCACTTGAATTGGGTTAGGGTGGAACTCTGATTCACATGAATTGGGAGCCTCTTCCATAGATGGGGTAGTCTATTCTGGTGCTGTTTGTTTTGTGGATATGCAGGAGGTCCACAATGGGGTCTGACAATGTCCTGTATGCCAGGCATAGATCTCTCCTCATAAGCCTCTAGGAGACAGAATACAGGGATAAGGCCTTGAGGAGGTCTGCATAGGATATTTTACTTATGGCCTGTATTCTTTTAGTGGTGAATGTCTGTGGACATTCCAATTGTTGGATAGGAATGGTTAGGTACATACCAAAGGGGACATTGTACTCAATGATAGGTCTGATGAATGCCGAATACAGTGGAACAATGGCATCCTTGGACTTAGATGCCATACCTTTGTTTATAAGTTGTGCAACATTGAATGATTTCCTCATCACTATAGACATGTGATGGTCAAAGACTGGATTACTATCTGTGTGTGTCCCTAAGTCCCTGACTACTGGGTCAACTCTATGGTATGTGTTGTCAATATGATAGTTTCCAGGGATGGATGACTTCCCAAAGAATATGATTATGCATTTCTTATAGGTTCATAGGTAGATACTAGGCTATCTGCCCTAGTGCATTTATAAGCCTAGCCAGAGTGTATTGGCTTCTGCCTCCCTATTAGATTAGCCTACTGTGCCTCTGTAAAGTAGGTCACAGAAGGTACCCTTTTAAGATTAGTTTACTGTGCCTCTGTCTAGCAGGGACACAGAAGAGATCCCAGGGGTGAATTTGCGATTTCCCATCCACGCGTCCAGATTTCGCTTGAAGAGGGTCAGCGAGGGGCTATGTCTAACATGAATTGGGATTCTATTCCAGAGTGAGGGGAGCCTCTGGGAAATGAATCTGTCCCTCCAGCATGTCCTACTTATTTTTGTGCTGTGGTTTAGGTCCCTGGAGCATGTAGCTCTAAGGGACTTGGATTTTTTGAGGTGGAGTATGTCCATTAATTCTGGGTTTGACATGGCTTTGTACGTCAGGCATAGATCATGTCTGAGTAGGCGGTAAGCAACTGAGTAGAGCTGGAGTTTCTTTAGTCGAGCTGTATAGGGCATCTGTTTGTAGCCCATGATCCTCTTGGTGAGGTACTTTTGGGGTCTCTCCAGTTGCTGCAGGTGTCAGGTAAGGTACATCCCAAAAGGGGCATTGTATTCAATTATGGGCCTGATGAGTGATGAGTAGAGGGGCACAATGACCTCTCTTGATCTAGATGTGAACCCTTTCGTGATAAGGTGGGCTATATAGAAGGTCTTTCTAACCACTTTGGCAACATGATTATCAAAGGAGAGATTACTATCTTAGTTGGTCCCCAAATCTCTAATTACTTCTTCCGTACTTAATGGATTACCACCTATGTGGTAATTTGTGGGCACCTTGTTTTTCCCTAAGGGGATGACTATGCACTTTTTGGCATTTAGCTTGAGGCCATGGCTCTGACACCAAGCATCCGTCTCTGTGAGACCCTTTTGGAGGATGCTTGTGTCAGCTGGAGATTCGATTATGGCCCCCAGTTTGCAGTCATCTGCGAACTTTGTCAGCCATAATCCCCCCGTGTTAGCCTGAACCTCAGAGAAGTATATACCGAACAAGAGAGGTCCCAGAACTGAGCCCTGTGGGATGCCACTTGTAACTGGTTTGGATTCGGACATGGCACCTGTGATTCTGACCATGTGGGTTCTATCTCTGAGCCAGTTTGCAACCCATCTTGTGATATAGGGGTTGATATTTAAGCTGGTAAGCTTATTTATGATGCCCAGGTGGGGTATTGTGTCAAAGGCTTTTGCAAGGTCCAGGTAGGCTGTGTGGACTACCTTACCCTCATCTATGGCTTTGGTAACTGTTTCAAAGAAATCAACTAGGTTTAAGAGGCAAGATCTGCCCTTAACAAAGCCGAATTGGGTAGGGTTCAGTGTCTGGAGGCTCCCAATGTCTTTGTTTATGAGTTCCATGATAATACACTCCATAGCTTTACAGACCAGACTAGTCAGGCTTATGGGGCGATAGTTTCCAGGATCCGTTGTGGCACCACCTTTGTGGAGTGGGACCACTGTAGCTGTACACCATTCTTTGGGTACATATCCTGTAGTAAGGCTAAGTTTGAACAGTGACTTAATGTGAGGGTTCAGTTCTTCTTGGAGCTCGTGTAAGACACAGCCTGGGACACCGTCCGGTCCCATAGATGCTGTGTTTTTTGCTTTGGAGAGGGCAGCTTTCACCTGTGCATCTGTGATGTCAGGGAGGTTACATTCAGTTGGGATAGGCATTTGCTCCTTTGGGGAGGAAGGGGGGGAGAGGTTTGCACTGAATCTGTCTGCCAGGATGTTGGCTATGTCTGTAGGTTCGGTATATTTTGTACCATTATGCAACAATTCAGAGCATATCTGGGAGTTTCCGCCCATGTTCCTGACATAACTAAAGAAGGCCTTGTGATTATCTTTAGTGTCTAGGGCAATTTTTCTTTCGAAGCTGGCCTTTGATGATTTTATGAGGGATCGAAGTTTCTTGCTAATACTGATCAGAGATGCCTTCCCTTTTTGGGATTTTGCTCTGTCATGTAGTAGCTTCCTCCTTCTGTTGTATAGCTTATTTATGGCCGGGGTCCACCAGACTGGTCTCCTGTTTTTGGAGGAGTGAGTCTTGGTTTTATTTGGGATAGCACAATCCATGCCTTTGTGCAGGTGCTCATAGAATGCATTTGTAAAGGATTCTGCGGATTGGGCTGTATTATCCTCTGGCCCAGGGGCTTTGAAGGATTCCATCTCAGTCTTGAGAAGTGCAAAGTTGGCTTTTGAGAAATTCTTTACAGTGATTTCCTTGGCTGGGGGTGGGGATGGGATATGGATGTCCAGGGAAATTTGTTTATGGTCTGATCTTACCAATGAGGGGTTTACCTCTGGTGTGGAACATAGAGTCCCCATGTTGGTGATGACCAGGTCCAATATGTTGTTCCCTCTTGTGGGAGTGGTGACCAGTTGTTCCATTGCGTTAGGGTTTATAAATTCAAGGAACCGTTAGGCGAGGGTGTTTGGGCTTGGGTAGTTTTCCCAGTCAATGCTTGGGTAGTTGAAGTCACCCAATAACATAGTGTTTGGAGAGACCTTCATATTCTCCAGTGTTCTCAGGAATGCCAAGTGGGGTTCCTGTAATAGGGAAGGTGCTCTGTAGCAGGCTACAAACTGAAAGGCAGTTTTGCTTGCTGTTAGTTGCACATGGATGGTTTCCGATGCTTCGTGCAGTGCCACTAACCTGGAGGTGTAGGTATCTTTGATGAATATAGATACTCCCCCTCCTTTTGTGCTTCGGTCCAAGTTTTGGGGCCGAAACGCATGGTATGAGTTATAACCTGGTAGTGCTGGGGTGCTCTCAGGAGCCTTGAACCAGGTTTCTGTTACTGCACAGACATCGATTTTCTCCATACTGCGGAGAGCCTCGAGTGCGTGCATCTTGAGGTTTAGACTTCTGGCATTGAGTAGCATTACCTTTAGTTTTTTTATCCTTGGGTTGTCTATGGAGGTGGGTTTGTCCTTTGAGCCTTGCCTAAGAAAGGCACTATAGGGGTGGCAAGAGCCTTGTCCAGTATACAAAAGCTTAAGGGTGACAGGTGCAAGCCATCCCTAGCGAAGCAACGTGGCTTGTCGAGCATGTCATCCCAGGCAGACAGACACTGGATCCCCTTTGAGTGGCACCAATACTTTAGCCAATTGTTGAAACTGATCATTTTGTCTTTATACTGTGGCATCATTCTTGGTGAGGGCAAGATGGTACTCAAGGTCAGGGTCATACCAGCCTGGGCTACATGGTCAGAGAGCTCCTCTATGTCTCTTTTCATGTAGTCCAGGGAGGTACATCTCAGGTCATTCACACCAGCATGGACAATGATGGAGTCATACTTGTACTTGCTTTGGAGTGACCTGAGTGCTTGCATTATGTGGCAGATCCTGGCATCTGACAGGCAGCTTACAGTGACCTTCTCCTTCTTCAGTCTGGTGAGCGGGACGTCAGTGTTCCGGACAATAGTGTCCCCTATAACAAGTGTATTTGGTGAGTTGTTTGGCCTTAATGGCTGTGACTGTGAGGCACACTGATTTTGTGAGATATGTGATTCATGGGTATTGTTGAGGGGTGCTGTTGCTTGGATATCTGCTTAGGAGGTCTTTGCTGTTTAGGCAGATTTTTATTTAGAGCCTCCGAGTATGTTTTTGTGTGTTTATGTGTTGGGTATGCAGATGCAATAGGTCTGTGTGAGACTGGATTTGTGGTGTGGGTGGTTACCTTTTCCTCCTGACTGACTGTGCCAGTCTTGGGTTGAGAGAGCTCTGCCTCCAGTTTGGCTGTGTAACTGCATCTCTCACATGTATTAGAGTTTGCTGGAAGGAGGAGAGGGTTGTCTGTGTACATAAGGCAATTGTAACATTGCCTCAAAATTCCCAGATTCACCAGCTAGACTGGAGAGTAACCTTGAAACTGACCCTTGGACATACCAGATTAGTATAGGGAACTGTTTTTTTAATGATCAGATTAGGGAAGGGAACTGATTATTTACTTGATCAGGAAGGACCAATTGGGAGCCTAATACTTATGAGACGTCAAAGAGGGTGTAGTGCTTTAGTTAGTTAGTGTTTCCTTATAAGAGCTGAGCAAGTGCAGGGCTTTAGAAAGAGAATAGAGTGATTACTTTGAGAGTTTGAACAGTTCTAAGGGAAAAAGTAAAGAGCAGACTTTCTGGAGCCTGGAATAGTTTAAACCTGTTTAGGCGGCACTGCCCGACGCTGCTCGGTGTGCAAAACCGCGAAAAAAGAGAGTTGTAGGGTTTTATGAGAGAGAGATCAAGGAGTTTAGAATTGACACAAAATGGCCAATAAAACTACAGCTTCTAGGTAGTAACCACTCCTCCAGGGACAGGCAGGCTGTTCAGTGTTAACCACTTCAACTGGCGAACACACAGACTTCCCTTTAGCCCAAGCAAGCACTGGCCTTCTAGAAACTTCCAAACAGTTCAGAACAGCAAATCTGTAACTGAACTTTCTTAACTTTCAGAAAGTGGGAAAAAGCAAGATTTTTTTTTTTTTTTTTTTTTTTTTTTTTGTAGTTTAAAGGTAGCAGAGATAAACAAGCAGCAAAATAATCACAACAGTGCAACAAATGACCCCACACTTGAGTGCTAGGTTAAAATCAGGTAAAATGCAGTTTTTAGAGAAAAAAAATGATTTTAAATTAAGTGCAACACAGGAAAAGCAGTAAACAGGCTCTAGATATTTTCCAAGTAGTGTTACTGTTACAGATATAAACTTTAGCAAGCCAGAAAATGCCAAAAAATAGGCGGCAAAGCAATAAAACTTAACAAAAAATCAGAAGAAAATACTTAAAATAACAAAAGTGGCTCCTTTTCTTCTCTCAGCGGTTTCTCCCCTTGGTAGGTGCTTCAGCAACAACTAGCAAGCCTGAAAAGATGCCAAAACCATGAGGCAGCTGGGTTTTAAGAGAGAGAGATCAAGGAGTTTAGAATTGACCCAAAATGGCCAATAAAACTACAGCTTCTAGGTAGTAACCACTCCTCCAGGGACAGGCAGGTTGTTCAGTGTTAACCACTCCCACTGGTAAACACAGAGACTTCCCTTTAGCCCAAGCAAGCACTGGCCTTCTAGAAACTTCCAAACAGTTCAGAACAGCAAATCTGTAACTGAACTTTCTTAACTTTCAGAAAGTGGGAAAAAGCAAGATTATTATTTTTTTTTGTAGTTTAAAGGTAGCAGAGATACACAAGCATCAAAATAATCACAACAGTGCAATAAATGACCCCACACTTGAGTGCTAGGTCAAGATCAGGTAAAATGCAGTTTTTAGAGAAAAAAACTATTTTAAATTAAGTGCAACACAGGAAATGCAATAAACAGGCTCTAGATGTGTTCCAATTAGTGTTACTGTTACAGATATAAACTTTAGCAAGCCAGAAAATGCCAAAAAAATAGGCGGCAAAGCAGTAAAACTTAACAAAAAATCAGAAGAAAATACTTAAAATCACAAAAGTGGCTCCTTTTCTTCTCTCAGCGTTTTCTCCCCTTGGTAGGTGCTTCAGCAACAACTAGCAAGCCTGAAAAGATGCCAAAACCAGGAGGCAGCTGGGTTTTAAGAGAGAGAGATCAAGGAGTTTAGAATTGACCCAAAATGGCCAATAAAATTACAGCTTCTAGGTAGTAACCACTCCTCCAGGGACAGGTAGGCTGTTCAGTGTTAACCACTCCCACTGGTGAACACAGAGACTTCCCTTTAGCCCAAGCAAGCACTGGCCTTCTAGAAACTTCCAAACAGTTCAGAACAGCAAATCTGTAACTGAACTTTCTTAACTTTCAGAAAGTGGGAAAAAGCAAGATTTTTTTTCTTTTTGTTGTAGTTTAAAGGTAGCAGAGATACACAAGCAGCAAAATAATCACAACAGTGCAATAAATGACCCCACACTTGAGTGCTAGGTCAAAATCAGGTAAAATGCAGTTTTTAGAGAAAAACAATTTTAAATTAAGTGCAACACAGGAAATGCAGTAAACAGGCTCTAGATGTGTTCCAAGTACTGTTACTGTTACAGATATAAACTTTAGCAAGCCAGAAAATGCCAAAAAATAGGCGGCAAAGCAGTAAAACTTAACAAAAAATCAGAAGAAAATACTTAAAATCACAAAAGTGGCTCCTTTTCTTCTCTCAGCATTTTCTCCCCTTGGTAGGTGTTTCAGCAACAACTAGCAAGCCTGAAAAGACGCCAAAACCACGAGGCAGCTGGGTTTTAAGAGAGAGAGATCAAGGAGTTTAGAATTGACCCAAAATGGCCAATAAAATTACAGCTTCTAGGTAGTAACCACTCCCCCAGGGACAGGTAGGCTGTTCAGTGTTAACCACTCCCACTGGTGAACACAGAGACTTCCCTTTAGCCCAAGCAAGCACTGGCCTTCTAGAAACTTCCAAACAGTTCAGAACAGCAAATCTGTAACTGAACTTTCTTAACTTTCAGAAAGTGGGAAAAAG
Source organism: Protopterus annectens (assembly GCF_019279795.1). Classification (NCBI taxonomy): domain Eukaryota; kingdom Metazoa; phylum Chordata; order Ceratodontiformes; family Protopteridae; genus Protopterus; species Protopterus annectens. The sequence goes on along the minus strand of NC_056725.1, from coordinate 1,931,303,262 downwards.
CAAGATTTTTTTTTTCTTTTTGTTGTAGTTTAAAGGTAGCAGAGATACACAAGCAGCAAAATAATCACAACAGTGCAATAAATGACCCCACACTTGAGTGCTAGGTCAAAATCAGGTAAAATGCAGTTTTTAGAGAAAAAATGATTTTAAATTAAGTGCAACACAGGAAATGCAGTAAACAGGCTCTAGATGTGTTCCAAGTACTGTTACTGTTACAGATATAAACTTTAGCAAGCCAGAAAATGCCAAAAAATAGGCGGCAAAGCAGTAAAACTTAACAAAAAATCAGAAGAAAATACTTAAAATCACAAAAGTGGCTCCTTTTCTTCTCTCAGTGTTTTCTCCCCTTGGTAGATGCTTCAGCAACAACTAGCAAGCCTGAAAAGACCTATTGGCATTTAGTTTTAGTCCATGACTCTGACACCAGTTGTTTGTCTGTATCAACCCCTCCTGAAGAATATTTGTGTCAGTGTGAGATTCAATGATAGATCCTAATTTGCAATCATCTGCAAATTTAGTCAGCCAGAGACCACTGACATTGGCCTTGACTTCTGAGAAGTAAATGCCAAAAAGGAGCGGTCCAAGGACTGACCCCTGAGGGACTCCACTTGTGACTGGACTCTCTGTAGAGGTGGACTCTCCAATTCTAACTTCCTGGGTCCTGATTGTGAACCAGTTGGCTATCCAACAGGTGACTTATAGGTTTGTACCTAATCTCTTGAGTTTGTCAGTAATGCCTGAGTGGGGTATTGTGTCAAATGCCTTGGCCAGGTCAAGGTATGCAGTGTGAATGATTTTGCCCACATCCATTGCTTTGGTGACTTTCTTAAAGAAGTCCACCAGGATGAGTAGGCATGATCAGCCCTTGACAAAACCAAATTGAGTTGGGTCGAGTGTCTGGAGATTTACTACATCTCTATTGACCATCTCAATGATAATTGTTTCCATGGCTTTACATATAAGACTAGTGAGACTTATGGGTCTGTAGCTTCCAGGGTCATGTAGATGGCCCACCTTTGTGCAGAGGGATGACTGTTGCCTTTCTCCATTCATGAGGCATGAAGCCTGTTTGGAGGCTATAGTTAAATAGTAATCCCAGAGGCCCTGATAGGTCATATTTCATGCTATTTAGAAGTCATCCTCGGATATTGTCTGGGCCCATTAATGCAGCGTTCTTTGTCTTAGAGCATTAAGGACCTGCTCCCTAGTGATAGTAGGGTGAGTTATATTTGATGATATTTCCTGAGGGAAGGTTGAGGGGGAAAAAAGAGTAAAGTTGGAGCTGAATTTATCAGCCAGGAGGTTTGCTATATCTTCTGGTTTACTATAGGTGGCTCCATTTACAATGAGCTAAAGAATGCTTTGTGGTTGTCCTTGGCCTGGGAGGCCAAACTTATCTCAAATTTGTTTCTGGTAGACTTTATTTGTTTAGTTTAATGAGACTGCTTTTATACTGCTGGGTGCTGCACCTCCTTCTTTTTGCCATTATTTTCTTCCTCCTGTTATACATCTAATTGATTTTGTGACTCCACCAGGGTGGCTTGTCGTTAGAGTTATTTCTCTACTTCTTCCTGGTGGGTACAGCTGCCTCTATCCAGCTATTTACATGCTTGTACAGGGTTTCTGTGAACCGTTCTGCATAGGCAGCAGTGCTCTAAGGGTTTATGGGGCTTGAAATGTTGCCAAGTTCTCACTTAATAGCAGGAGGTTAGCCTTAGAATAGTTCATGAATATTACAGGTTTAGCTGGGGGTCCATTTTGTGGTCTGACCTTACCAGGGAAGGCATAAGTAGGGGATGTGCAGCACTCTCCCATATTAGTGAGGACAAGAGCTAGTATTGTTCCACCCCTGGTTGCTATATTGACTATTTGGTCCAGGGAGTTTGTGTTTACAAAATCCAGGAATCTCTATGCATGTACAATTGATGTCATATAGGATTCCCAATTAATAGTATCTAGTACAAACTATATATATATATATATATATATGTATGCCCTCCCTTATCAGAGTGCTTCCACTCTCCATAGTGTAGCACAAAGTTCAAAAAACCCATTACCCTTGCACTAGAACCAAACCAACATGGTGTGTGTGTGTGTGTGTGTGTGTGTGTGTGTGTGTGTGTGTGTGTGTGTGTGTGTGTGTGTGTGTGTGTGTGTATATATATATCTATGCATACACATATATATATATATATATATATATATATATATATATATATATATGGGTCCACTTCAGTAGATCGAACGTTTATAAGTTCGAACCACATATGGCTGAGACCATATGTTTTAACTTGCAAAAGTCCGATCTGCCTGAATGGAGATCTCCGTACAGGGCGGAAAGGAAAGATTTCCCATTTCCACAATGTGGTGCTATCTCGGAGTATGTATTTACTTCAGTAGATCGAACTTTAACTTGTTCGAACCACATATGGCTTAGACCATATGTTCGAACTCGTAAAAGTTCGAACACTGATGTAAACCCACATAAAACCAAAAAACACAAAACTAAACGTCTACAGCAGGGGGGGCTATGCCCCCTGGACCCCCCACACCCCTTACTTAAATATAGTACTCCAGGTGCAACTGACAGTTGGCAACACACCCATCCAAATTATAGCCAGCTATAGACCCCCCCTCCATGACTCAGGACACCCAGTCTTCCTACCTGGACCTAACTGACTCGATCAAGGTACCACTAACACCCTGATTCTTGCTGACTTTAACTACCCCACCATAGACTCGGTGAACTATTCCTGCACTAACATGTTCACTAAACAATTCCTTGACTCAGTTCTAATGCATTAGACCAGTTCGTCTTATCCCCCACAAGGAGAGAAAACATCTGGACCTGGCTCTCATCAACATGGGTGACCACTGCACCACTCCCACTGCGTGTTCTACCCTGGTGAGATCAGATCATCGGTCCGTCTCATTCGAAGTTTCTATCCCACCCAACCCCCCCCCCCCAGCTGTAACCAGGCTACAAGACTTCTCAAAAACTGATTACAACCTCCTAAGGGAGGGTATCAGTAGCTTCACACCACCATCCCCCTCAGAGGATGCAGATAATTATGCTGAACAGTGCGCCAATGCAGTATACAAGCACCTGTACAACTGCATGGACTCAGCCATACCCAACAGAACTAAAACCTGCTCCTCAAGGAAATGCAAGCCTGTCTGGTGGACATTCTCTGTCAACAGATTTTACAATGAAAGGAATAAACTGTTGTCCAAGGGAAAAAAGGAACAAATTCCAAATTGGAAAAACTCCGTCCTAAGCCACAACAAACAAACAAATTAGATCACTAGCGAAAAACCTCCAAAGCCAGTTATGAATTGAAACTAGCCTCCGAAACAAAGGGAAGCCACAAAGCCTTCTTCAGTTAGGTCAGAAACCTCCATGGCAAAGCCCAGGTTTATTCCGCATTAGTACTTAACGGTATAAGTTACACTGATCCTGTTGACTTAGACAACCTGCTAGCAGATAAGTTCAATGCAAACTTCACCCACTGTCCCCCCAAAGACCCATTCGACATCTCTGATACTTGTCCCACACCTCACATCTCTGTAGATCAAATGTTAAAGGCCCTATTCAAGGCAAAGAAGACAGTTTCCATGGGACCTGATAGTATCCCAGGCTGTATTCTACACCATCTCCAGCAAGAACTAGCTTCCCCATTAATCATCCTATTCAACCACAGCTTAAGTACAGGCTTCATTACAGCAGAGGGAAGAACTGCCATTGTCACCCCTTTATACAAGGATGGTGCCACTACTGACCCTGGAAACTATCAGGCCATTATCTTTTCAAGTTTGATCTGTAAAGTCATGGAGCATATTATTATGGATCTCATAAACAAGGACAAAGACAATCTCCAAGCACTTGATCCCACCCAGTTCAGATTTTTCAAGGGCATATCTTGCCTGTTGAACCTGGTTGACTTCTTTGAGACCGTCACCAAGGCCCTGGATGAGGGAAAGTCAGTATACACAGCTTATCTTGACTTGGCTAAGGCCTTGGACACAATCCCCTATTCAAGCCACATTGAAAAGCTAACACAGCTTGGTGTATATCCCTATCTCATCAGTTGAGTGTCCAACTGGCTCACTGATAGGACTCACAAGTTCAAAATAGGCACCTCCACCTTCGACAGCAGACCTGTCACTAGTGTTATTCCCTATGGATCTGTCCTGGGACCCCCTACTGTTTGGCATCTATTTCTCAGAGGTCCAGGCAAAGACAAAAGGCCTGTGGCTGACCAAGTTTGTGGGCAACTGTAAATTGGGTGCTGTCATTGAGTCCCCAAATGATGTTAACATACTGCAAGAGGGTGTCACAGCAACAAATGACTGGTGTCAAATTCATGACCTTAAGTTAAACGCAAAAAAATGTATTATCATACCATTTGGCAAAAATGTGGCCCCTACTGATTACCACATCAATCACAACTCCCTCAGCACACAACTTGTGGTAAGAGATCTGGGTACTCAGGTTGACAACAATCTCATATTTGACCATCATGTGGTGGCAGTAGTCAGAAAAGCCTTTGACTTAGTTCATCTCATAAGTAAAGGGATTGCTTCCACTAAAAAGGAGGTTATTACCTCTCTATACTCCTCCGTCATTAGGCCTATAATTGAGTATAACATCCCGTTTGGTATGCACCTCTCTAAATACCTGCACCAACTGGAAAGGCCACAGAAATACCTCACAAAGAGAATCCATAGCCTCCAACACCTGTCCTATATGGACAGGCTCAAATTACTATCAGTTTGCTCGGTATAGGTCAGAGGTAATCTGTGTCTCACCTACAAGGCAATTTTGGACCTTGCCCTACTAGAGATGCTCCTTATCCATAAGGCTAACTCCTCATGCATTACCTGTCTGAAAGTCTTAAATCTAATATGCAACATCAAAAAAAACTGGCTGGAGTGACAGGTTTGTCTCCCAGTGGCTGTCCTGTCTCTGAAATAGACTTCCCATACACATCGAACAGAGTACCTCACTGACCTTCTTCAAACACAACTTTGATGAGTGGATGCGAAACCACAAATATGTCCCAGGGGTTCCACATGTCTCCCTCACTGACAGGGGTGACAGGTGCTGACTGAGGTTTGTTTTTTGGGAGATAAACTCTTGGCTAGGTTTGTAAGGGCCTCAAGGCCATTAGCCTAGTAACTTCTTATGATCCTATGACCCAATGATCCTATTTGAGAACATAATTTGAATATATAAAAAAACTCAGACTCTATCCATTGGAAGTTGCAGTGCAGACTTCTAGAGTTCCATTGGACAGAATGACTTAACAGGGACATGGGCAGTCTGCAGAACCTGGAACCAAACCAGTCTGGGTTTGTGAAACGCAGATCATGCCTCTTAAACCTGATGGACTACTATGAGCAAGGCACTAAGGAGTTTGACTCATTCAGATCATGGCCTTTGACACCATTTCACATTCTGGCATTACTGATAAGCTAATCCAACTAAATGTAATCCACTATGCTAACTACTGGATAGCTAACTGGCTTCTTGACAGAACTCACACTGTTATTGTTGGACGCATGCTCTCCTTAAAATGTGCAGTTATCAGCATCATTCCCCCAGGGTCTAATAGTCAGGGAGAGTTTTGACTATAAAAGATTTGGGAATTGTGATGATAGAGATACTTCAGAAGACAGTGAGGGATGTCATCAGAATTAGTATCAGATTCTTCACTAAATATTTTTTTTATTATTTCAAATAAGATGTCTTAAATATTACATGAAATAAAGATAAATAACATTTACAATTCTAAAACATTACTAACTTCAAACCATTATATAACTATTTACATTGGTGTCTATGCAAATAACATTGAAATTCTATATTATATAAAGTTAGAAACATAAGATGATATATCTTCTTCGATCTTTTCAAGTAATTCCAGTACTTTCATCCAAAAGTAATAGTAAGAAGTAGATCTTTTAGTTCTGTTCTTCACTGTTAATATTTCCATGTGAGCAACTGTTCTTGTTAAAGTCTCAAATTCCTTGAACGTAGGCGAAGCCTCATTTTTCCAGTGTATAGTTATGATTTTACGTGAAATTGCCAATAGTGACCATAGGATTTTAGTGTCTTTTTTGGTACACAGTTTGTAATAGGAGAGTTGAATAAAATTAAAGACTTTGTTAATTGAAAATTATCATTATAAACAGTCTGAAAAAAATAATTAATCGATTTTCAGTACATATTGAGACATATACATTCATAAAAAACATGCTGCCAATCTGCTTTTATCTTGGTATGGCATCTCCAACATTGATCTTCAATAGAATACATTTTGGCTAACCTATGTGGTGTAAAGAAACTTCTGTGTAGATATCTCCAAGTGAATAATTGCCAGTATTTTGATAATGTAGAAAATTTGGAAGATTTTAGAATATTACTTTTTTCTTCTTCAACTGGAGGATGGTTGTTTATTAAAGTATAATAATCCCAGTATGATTTTTCATGATAGTTTTTGTTTTTAACAATTTTATAGATATTAGACAAATAACCTGTACCCTGATAAGGCTGTTTTGTGATAAGAATAAGGTATTCAATGAGTTTTGGAGCTTCATGTCTAACTGAAGGTTGCATTTGTTCTATTTTATTTATAAGAAAATGCCTTAGATTTTGTAAAAACAGACAATTGTCTTTATTTATATTATAATTATAAATTATCTGTTCCTTTGTTTGAATTTTCCCTTTCTCTATAAGTTGATGCCAAAAGAGTAATGTTTCTTCTTTAAGTATATTTATTTTAGATATTTGGAATGTATCTAGAATATTTGGTGTAAAAGCTATAGGGAAATAAGAAAAATTCAAGAATTAATATTTTGTATTTTATTTATATATGTTCTGAACACTGAAAGTGTAGAGCTTGCATAGTTTGATGGCAATTTATTAATATTATTCCTTTTCCCTAAAAAATAATCTTTTAACATCCATATAAGGGGTGATGGTATTACTGTTAAGTTGTCTTGTATGTGATTATAATTGATTTCTATGTAAATCTGCTCATGGGCTTGTTTCCATATAGGTGTGTATGAATTATTTAACCATAGTGTTATGTTTTTAATAACAGATGAGGTAATATATAAATCAATATCCGGTAAATTAATTCCACCATCTTCCCAATCTGGCAAATGTTTATTTAAGGCTATACGGGTTTATTTGGAAACCATAGAAAATTTAAAATTAGTTTATTGTATCTTTGAATAATATATTTGGGAGGTGGCAATGAAAAATTTTGTATTAAGTATAATATTTTGGGAAATATGATTATTTTAATAAGATATAATCTGTCTGCTGTTGAAAAGATATATTTATTCCAGTAACCAATTGTTTGTTCTATTTTGTCTAGTATTTTATTATAGTTAAATATTAGAGAATCTGTTAATTCATTGAGTAGATTTATTCCCAGATATAATAATTTACTTTCTGTTACTATATATTTGGAAAATCTTTTGTTTATATTATTTTTTTTACAATTACAGGGCATAATTTTAGTTTTGTTTTCATTAAATTTTAAGCCTGAAATATTTTGAAATTTATTCATGGAGTTAAATAGAGCATTCAAAGACTCATTTGCATCTGAGAGAGTTAATAGTATGTCATCAGCAAAGAGTTAGATTTTAAGGTTTAACATTTTATTAATACAAATGCCCTTTATGTTATTGTTTGATCTGATTTGATTTGCAAAGGGTTCTATGAGTAATGCAAAAAACAATGGCGATAAAGGGCAACCTTGTTTAGTTCCCTTTTTGATTGTTATAGGGCCTGATCTATATGATCCCAGTTTAACATATGCAGTAGATTTTTCATATAGTATTTGGATAAGATTATTAAAATTAGAAGGAAAGTTATATTCTTTTAAAACTAGTGAAAGAAAGTTCCAGTTAACCGAATCAAAAGCTTTATTAACATCTAATGAGATTATATTTAAATTTAGGACTTTATGTTTGCTATAATCTATTAATGTTAGTATTCTTTTAATATTATCTGAAGAATTTCTTCCTTTAATAAAACCTGTTTGATCTTTGTGAATTAAGAAAGAAAGAAAGTGTTTGATCCTATCTGCGTATATAGCCATAAACATCTTGTAGTCTATATTGAGTAATGATATTGGCCTATATGAGGAACACTGTTTCTCATCTTTATCTGGTTTGATAATTGGGGATATCAATGAATATTTCCAAGAGGGTGGTATATTCAAATTTTTATTGGCTATATCATATACTTTTAATAATAAAGATATGGCTTGATTGGGTATTAATTTATACATTTCTGGTAGCATATTGTCTGGGCCAGGTGCTTTATTTGTCTTGAGCTTTGTAATTTGTGATTTTAATTCTGTCATATTGATTGGTTTGTTTATAATGTCTATTTGTTCTTGTGTTAATTTAATATGAATATTGTTTTCTAAGTATTTTTTATATCCTTAGTAGGTGTATCTTGAGTATTTATGGAATTATCAATGTTAAATTGGAGTCTGAATGCTTCTAAAATATCATTTAGTTCCATAACTCTTTTGTTAGTATTGGGAATAAATATTTCTTTTATTTGCTTAGATTTAATTATTTTTTTGTTCTATTAGTTAAGTATCTCAGGTGTGCTGAATTAGTAGAGTATGAGTTTATTTTTATCTTTTCTAAGTTAATCATAATATTATGGTGTAGCAATTCTGTATACTTCTTATTGATTTGTGTAAGTTCTTGAACTTGAGTAGTATTACCATTTTGTATTTCCAGTTTCAATTTATCTGCTTTGTTTTGTAAGTCTAGCATATCTTTATTCCATAACTTCCTTTTATTTATGTACCAGGATAATATCTTCCCATATGTAACTGCTTTTAATGAATCCCAGACATATATTTCTGAAATATCTTCTGTGTAATTTATTTCTAGAAAGTTTTTGATTGTTTTTTCATAAAATTCTTTGAAATCTCTCAATTTTGTGATATAGGAAGGTATCCTAGTAATGGGATTTGAATAAAATAGTGTAAGCTCTTTCTCAAAGACTATGGCATTATGATCAGATAAAGGACAATTTATGATTTTGACTTTGTCAATTTTTGTTATTAGGTCATTGGCAACATATATTCTATCAATTCTAGAGTTAGTTTTATATCTATGAGAATAAAATGTGAAAATTAGTGAGTCTGTTTCTGCAAATTCATTTATATCTTTTAAATACAATGTATCTATAAATTTTGATAGTGCTTTAGAGATGGGTTGTTTTCTTCTTTTGGATTTAGAATCTGTATCTTTTTCATTCATTATACAGTTGAAGTCTCCTGCCAATATCAGGCTACCCTTAGTTAAATGAATTATCTCTTCAAAATGCTGTTTAACTGTTTTTAATCCTAGTCCTGGGATCCAATATAGATTTACTAACGTATAGATTCTCTTATTTAACTCTATTGAAACTAGACAAAACATACCTAATGTATCTTGATGAGTAGTAATTATTTTAGGTGTTATAGTTGAGTTGCGAAGTAGTATAGCTACTCCTCTTTTTTTGTTTTGTATTGAGAGTTTATTAGTACTGTGTAATTATTAATATTTAAGTTGTTTATACCTCTATCTAATAAGTGTGTCTCTTGTAAAAAGACTATTTGTGGTTTATGTAAGTTTATGTACTTGAATAGGCTTCTTCTTTTATTACTATTATTTAGACCATTAACATTTATGGATAAACATTTCATTTCCTAGTTTTGAGTTTGTTTTATGTGTGAGTTTATGTAAATATTGTTTATTCTTAGTTCCATCTTGGATACAGAATTCAAAAAGTTTTTCTTGTATGATGTTTGCATGTTTCTGAGTGACACCAAAGTGATAGAATAAAAAAAACAAAGAACTTCCAAACTTGTAATTCTTAACCTTAAAAACCATTCCCTATCGCTATGAGGTAATATACCTCTTTGGTTAGTGAATATAACCAAACAAACTTTCTACCCCACAAATAATATTTGGATCAGTTTCTCTTATCCACTTAGTTTTAAATAAAGATAATTGAATAATATATTAAGATAATCTAATCAGCTAAAATATATACATATATTCTTTACTCATCTTATTGTAATTCAATAATACTTATTTCTAAGCAGGTTTCAAAAAGGTACAAATATTTATATTAAGGTAGTATCATTTCAAAATAATTTAGGGTATTAATAAACATCATGTTAAAATCTATAACTGTATATTTCATACATCTGTTGAAAACTATTTACTGACATTACTGTATAATACAGTGCCATTGTTGTGCAATTGTTTTAGACTACTCAAGTCCGAAACCAGTGTTTAAATTAATATTTGCAAAGTCATATTGGAATAAAAACATGAATAGTTCTGAAACCACATCATATTTCATGTTTAACATAAACTGAAATGCAATACAATGTACAAGTATATTAATATTTCTTTAGTAGACATTAAATATGTTCCTCTGATTGCATTTTTCAGCTTTTCAAAGACAATTTCCATGGCTGGAGACAACAAGATCACAATTTAGACATCTCCCTTATCCAAGAGACTACTTATAATGTTGTTACTTGATTGAGTGTTTTGTTGTTAACACTTCTATCAACTTTCAGAGGGACTTTGTATAATCAAAACTGACACAGTACAGAGGTAAAACTGCAGTGCATTTGACCACATTTTTAAAGCAAACATCTATGTATATCACATATTAACTCTTACAGCTTAGACTGACACTTAACCAGTGAGTTTATCTGCTGACAATAAGTGCTGGAGATATAATTTTGACTTACTTAACACCAGTAATTTAATCTTATGACTGAATAAAAGTATACTGGAGAACATATCAAAATAATGGAAGCTGCTAAGATTTAAACTATTATGTATGAAAATGTTACAGGTTAAAATTCCTAGCCCATTTTGCAGTAAATAGACAAAATGTATTTAAACTATGGGGTAACACCTTTATTATGTCAAAAAGGTGTTTAAGAAGCTTGTTTTTCCTCTAACATCAGAGGATAGCTATGATGATCCATGCACTGCAAGAGTATTATTTTATCCTGGTAATTGCTTTATGACTGTATATAGAAATATTTAATTCAAATCATTAACTGGCATTACAACAATATTTCTCAGAAAAGTTGTTTTATAGTTAATGACTAGATAGAACGCATCATTGAGAGGATACATTTATCAAATGTCAAGTGCTTTAGCTATAATATAAGTGTCTCCTCTAATTAATCCCCAATGAATTTACTGCTTACTAAACTTGCAGACTAATACTGGCATCTTTTCATGTAGTCATATTGGAACATGAAAATACAGGTCTGCTGATTAGGAACAATCAGGCTCTCAACTGCTAGACAATACATTTGTCTGCAGAAAGGTTTAAGAATTACAGTTGCATTGTCAAGCATTTTTGTTTACACTAACAGTAACATGATATACCCGCATACACTAGTATTGTGTCATTCTTGATAATGTAAAAAGCCAGGTAATATTATAAGAAGGGTGAAGCCACAGCCAGGTAATATAATAAGAAGAGTACAGCCGCAGTCATTATTCAGATGAGCAAACGGGAACAGCATGAGACATCTAAGGATGGATAGCTCGTTGAGTACCTGCCACAATGTATGTTCATAATGCATGGTAACTTAGTAATAAATTAGGGTGTGGGCTAAGCCTCTCCTCTTCTACTCAAATTAGATTTAATACAATATGTGTGTAGAACACAGATGCTTGACAAAGTTCAAAGCTATATGGGATATAAATATTGTATAATTGACACATTGGGTTAAATCCACTGTTGTTATGTTACTTATTATAGTTGTTTATATAATTATTGCTTCTACTTTCTCTATCTAGTATATTATACTGTTATTTAAATGTTTGATTTGCTAAATGTACATTTAACCTTCTTGTTGCATCCCATTTGTCCACTTGAGGGCATATTTTGGTAGCAGGACATTAGTAGTATTTTGTAGGAGCACCAGTGTGGGAAATGGCAATTTTCCTTAAAATAAACTTGTCAGTTGCTTGACATTTACTAGTTTTTTAGAGAATTTGTAAAACAGCAGTGATTTTATTTGCTGATGATTAATTTCTGCTCTCTCTGCTGTATAAAATATAGCAAGGGATCGCTAAAATGTCTGGAAATCTAAACTGATAGAAAGACAAGCAGATATATGTCCTTATCTATCAAGGTGCTAGAAGACATCAGTAGCCATAAACTGAAAGTGCTTCAAAAAATATATATATGTGTATATTTATACGAACCTTTTATATTATTTATGTTTCCTTAGAAGGAATTTAGGTTTCTGTATCTTTAAATGTGAACCTAGCTTATTTTCTGACTAGACGTCAATTAGAAAGAGTCAGGGGATGGCGTACACAAGTAAATGCGACAAGCAATAAGTAACTTAAGTTTCTAGTGATGTTTGTGGCTGTTAAATTGTCTCAAGAACCAAGTGGGAAAAGGTATGTTTTTTTTCTTTTTTCTTTTCCCTTCTCTTACTTGGTGACAAACTCATGTAGTGTGCACACGAGCACTCTAGTTTGCGGAGTAGTGTTCACAACTATCAAACTTTGCATTTTAAACATGCTATGCCTTATTTCTCTACAAAAGAAAAGACAACAGGATATCTAAGCTAGTCACAAGCATCTTTCAACTCCGGATGTCTGGAGCCACAACACACCTGACTTATAGCCCCAAAATATCACTTAAAACATATTTTTTCACTGGACTATATAAGTATGTGCATATGGGTCAAAGGCAGAACATCTTTTAAGATTATTTAAAGTAGTCTTATGATACATCCTAACTGAAATACTTCATTTCAAAAGCAACACATTTCTGCCCAGCATTGGCATTTATCCAAACAGGGACACTTTTAACTTATAAAAAGTAATGCTGTCAAGGATGTAACTGATAATAAGTTATATAGCAGCCATTACTATACCTATTAAGCAATATAACCATATACTGATTAAAATATTATGAGTTAATGAAGATTTTATAAAAAGAAGAGAACAAATAAAAACAACAAAACACAAAGAGAGAAAATAAATAAATAAATAAATAAATAAATAAATAAATAAACTATTTGGGAACATTATTATGCATTGATTACTCTGATTAAGAATATGAAAATAATAGATGGATAATAATGAAAAATAGAGTAATGTTTAAATTATGCTTAGTATATTGATGCGATTTGAGATAAATGTATTTACATTTATGCTAATTTTGACATTTAAAATATAATTGAAAACAGTACCTGTTTTGGTGTAACTTGAAGACAGTAAGAACTTTTCTTTTGTTGTTAGTATTATTATTTAGATTTTTACAGAATATAACATATGTAAGATTATTTGTCCTTTATTTTTTTTTTCTTTTGCTCAACAGTTTTCCAATTATTTACTTCAGCATTTCTCTTTGGTGTACTTATTGTCCAGTCCATAGATTCTTCATGTGTTAGGATGTTGTTGTTGGTAAGGTATTTTATTGCTGAATCTACTGTTTCAAAGATTTTTATTCCATTTGGTAGAAAAACTTTCAGTCTTGCTGGGAATAAAAGATGGACTTTCAGTTGCTTTTTCTTCAAGTTTTTTATTGGTAGAAATTCTTTTCTTTTTGAAACCACCTTTGTAGAATAATCATTGTCAAATCTTATTAATGAATCATTGTATTTGATGGGAGAATTTGCCCAAGCATTTCTTAATATAAGATCTTTATCTTGTGTAGAAAAAAGTCTCACAATTATAGATCTCGGCTTGTTCTTACCTGGAGAAGAAGCATTTCCAGAAGCTGCTAGTGATCTATGCACCCATTCTATACCATATGAAAGAGCTTCAGGTATTTTTGTTACATCTGGTATCCAGGTGGTAAGAAAGTTTATCATATTGTCCCCTTCAGATTTTTCTGGTAGACCATATATTCTAATATTATTTCTTCTTGTTCGATTTTCCATATAATCAAGCTTTTCTAGTAAATATGTATTCTGTTGAAGTAAGAATTCAGTTTGTTGTTCTTCTATTTGGACTCTAGTGTCAATGTCACTTAATGACTGTTCAGTAAGTGATATCTGTCCTTTCTGCTGTGTAAACATTTCTTGAAGCTGTTCCAGTTGTTGTGAGCACTTTTCTTTAAAAGTATCTATTTTATTGTCCATCTTTTTTTATTGTAAGTTCCTGTATATTTGTAATGAGAGACTGCAGGTCTTTTTTGAGAGAAGAGTCTTGTGCTGTATTCCTTAGATGACTCATGCTGTAAAGCTGATATTGGTGCTGATTTTCCAGTAATTAATTTGACAGGAATTATTCAAGTTCTGACAATAAAATCTTTCTTATAGATGCTCAGAGTTATTAGAAATAAGTTAGTAATAAAAATTTCTTCAAATTAAATATTATTTTGTAAAATTCCTGTCAGAAATTGTATTGAGGTAAGAGAGCTGATATGAAGTGCAACTATCAGTTCAGCATCCTAGCCACGCCCCCCCCCCCCAGTATCAGATTCTTGACATGCAGATTTCAGTATAGGGATAAGGCACTATTCATAATCTCAGCCTATGCCCTACAGTAAGGTTGTGATAATGAGGAAAAGTGTGCATTCAGGCAGCTGTTGCAGAGCCAACAAGATAAAGCAGGACAGCATGAGTTGTTGTTAATAAAAGCGGATCTGAATGCACATATCAAGACAAGCATAACAGGATATGAAGACAGTCTGGTCCATGTGGGTAGGACAACAGAAACAAAAAGGAAGTTATTTTAGACTTCTATCTGTCAAATGGCTTTATGGAGGCTAGCACATAGTTCAACAAGAGAGACAGTCACAAGATCACATACAAGAGTGGCCAACATGCAACTCCAATAGGCATCCCATAGTAAGAAAAAGGAATGAGAGTAGAGTCCGTGATTAGAAAGTAATCCCCAGTGGAAGAGTTACCCACAGCATAAGCCACACTTGTCGCCACATTCAGATGCAAGAAGCGGTCAAAGAAGGCTCTAAGGCCAACACAGACAAGGCTGAAAACCTGAAAGTTAACTGGAGAGAAAGCACAAGAATTCAGGGAATTACTTAGTACTCTTGCACTTCAGGAAGAAGAGGAAATAGGTGGACTTGATGAAGTATGGTAGTCTCTCCAAATAACATGTGTAAGAACTGCAGAACATATATGCAATCGAGGTATAGAAATAAGGTCCATAATGAAAGCTGGTGGTGGAATTGACAAGCCCAGGAAGTCATCAAAAGAAAGGAGTGCAGGAAAAAGTGAAAGATAGAAAAGATGGACTAGGATAAAAAGAAATGTTGGTTGACTAACAAAGAAGCTTAGAGAACAGTTGCAATAGAAAACAACAAGGTGTCAGAGGCACTCTACCAGCTTCTAGAAAGTCACTCAGTATAAGGCACAAAGAAACTCTATTGGCTTGCAAGGCAAAGATGAAAAGATAAAGAAAATAGTCATCAGACACTCTTTTTTAAGGGATGCCATCAACAACATGTTTACTGGTACAGAGGACTTCAAAAACAGATGGAAGGAGTACTTCCAGCAGCTTCTGAATAAAAAAAAAAAAACAAAACAACTCAGAAACAGCATTGCCTCAGTTGCAGCTTACAGTGGTAGAGAAGAAGTAAACAAGAGCATTAAGGAAAATAAAGTCAGAGAAGGCATCAGCTGTAGAAAAGGTCACAGCAGATATGATAGAGACTTTTGTGAGTTCACAGAGAAACAGCTCCACAGGCTAGTCATACAAGAACGGAAAGAAAAGTGTATCACAGATTAATTTAGAATAAGCACACTACTGACACAAGAATAAAGGGGACATTTGCAACTGTGGGCAGTATAAAGGTATCAAACATCTGTCACACTGCATTAAAACTCTGGAGACGGTGATTAATAAATAAATATGCAGAGCAGTAGAAAGTAAGATGGGAGATAATCATTTCACATCCAGGTCAGAATGCAGTAAAATCCTCAAAATATTTCCAGTAAGACAGTTAGTTGACAAGAATCTAAGATGAGGAAAGTGTCCAACTGGGCATTTCTATGACAAAGTCCCAAGAAAGGTGATTTGAGCAGTCCTGCAATGGTTCAAAGTCCAATAATCATTGCAAAATTAGTGCACTATGTGTACAAGGACCCAACGACACAATTACAGGCACTGTACAGACTCACAGATGCATTCACAGGGAGTGGGTGTGCATCAGATTTTATCTCTGAGTCCACTGTTATTCATTCTGGTAAAGGACTACATTACCAAACTGGTCAGAGGGGACAGCTCAACCAAATTGCTGTATGCAGACAATGTGGTTATTACATGCAGAATCTGAACAAGAACTTCAGCAAATGATAGGGGAATGGGATGTAAAATGAAGGCACACATGATAAAACAGAGTACAGACAAGACACTTATAATGGCAACAAAAGGGGAAAATTAGAAGAATCTGAGAAAAGAAATGGAAAGGGAAACAGCAGAACAAGTTAACAGCTTCAAGTATCTGGGAGGGGTGGTTGAGGAGAAGGAAAGTCTGAATGAAGAATCATAGCTAGAATTATATGGGTTACACACAAATGGCACAGAGTGTCAAGGTAGTATGTGACAGTAAAATGCCAATAAAGCTGAAAAGTAAAGTGTACAAAACAGTGGGGAGACCAGTACTGAGATATGGTACAGAAATCTTTGTGGTAAAGGCAGAGCAGTTGAGGAAGCTAGAGATGATGGAGATGAAGTGCCTGAGATAGGTGGTATGATGTACAGTGCTGGATAGATGAGGAAATGAAGACATCAGAGCAGAAGCCCAAGTAGCTGCGTTTGCAGTGAAGGTCAAAGAGAATGGTTTACAGTGATTTGGGTACATGTGCAGGAAAGCAGAAGACAAGCTAGTGATGCAGGTTTGGGTGAGACGGGGAGAAGGCAAGAGGAAATGAGGGCATCCAGCAAACAAAAGGATGGACTGTGTGGGAGAAAACCTGTGACACTCAAGTATGACTGTTGAAAAAGGTAGAAGACGTGCACTGAAGCATGAGAAATGGTGACAAACAACATGGCAACTTCACCCCATGTAGAAAATGGGGAAAAGAGGTTTGATGATGATCATCATCATCATCCTCCTCCTCCTCCTCCTATAGTGTTTTAATAAAATAGTGAAGAACGAAGGACATTTGCAGGTAAATCATGAGCTTTGGGTCTGGACTGTGGAATTCTTCTAAATTTTGGCCTGTCATGCAAAAATGATGGATACATGCAGTGAAAAGTTCAACTCATTTTAGTTCACTGATTATGTGCACATGCTTATGACTGACTACATATATAGATGGACTTGTAGGTTATTTATGCAGCATGACAGTCTAAATTCTGCATGCACATGATAGAACTGGAGAATGAAAACAACACAGTGTATTGGAATGCTTTTGTAATTTTCTGACAACTGTTACTGGGTATGGATTATGTGCCAGTTTAAATCTGGTATTACATGGGTGGATCATATTCACTTTTTGTATGTTTTTAATGTAAAATTAGTAGAGCAGAATAACCACAGCCTGTTTTAACTTAATTGTGGATTAAGGAAAGGAATGGACAGTATGAATAGATGGAGATTTAGTTTATTTAACATCTGTTAAAAAGAATGGTATACTATGTATATAATGGACATATAGCGTATAATATAGTTAAAAAGTATAATACATAAAGAATGTATAAATTGTTTGGTGCCAATCCAGTCTATCCAACAGTAGTTAAATTTATAGGGGTCAATGTAAGAAGTTTGAGTACATAATATGTTGACAGGTTGGTCGTGAAGGCACACAAAAGACAATACTCAAGGGAATGTGAGTAGCACCTAGGGTAGCAGACACAGAAAACCAGGGTAATAAACAGAGATGACAGGGAAAGAAGAAAATACTTAGGTAGCAATACTCAAGTGGCTAGTAAGACAGACAACAGGGAATGCCTTTGATGTATGTTGTCCAAGGTGTGGGAGCATTGGTGCTCTTGAGTGACATGCAAAATTAAGACTAGGGTCCAGCTCCGTAGAAGCATCAATTAGGGAGATGGGGGACAGAGATGCAGGTTAAGAAGATGGAACTGTATGGTTCAACAACCCAATACAATAGGAGACTGTTTTGCTGGAGGTCAGAAGGAAAGAGTGGACATGGTGTGTTTGCAGGAATTTAAGTTGTCTAGGAAAGATGCAAAAGAAAGGATTTAAGGGAATAGATGTAGAATGTGTCTTGTGGAAGAAGGGAAGTGGGGATATTACAAAAGAGAATGTCAGTGATAGTGTGAGATAGTACCTTTTAGATAAGAGAATAGCAATAGTGTTGTATTATTATTACCCAGATGCAACAGAGAAGAAGCAATGACAACATGCACTGAGGTGACAGTAAAAGTAAAAAAGACAGGCAATAGAGTGATATGGGTAGGTGACATTAGTGTAGTGCTTGAGCCAAAGCTTGGCAGGTTATTTAGGAAAGTGGAGTTGACTGTAAAATGTCAGAAGCATCTCTGGAAGTTTATGAGAAGGATAGGATCATGAGACACATGGAGACAGTAGTGAGAAACTGCGAGCCAGTTTACTTACAGCAGTCAGAAGGGTAAGCAGGCAAGCAAGTTAGATAGGACTTTGATATATGATGAAACCTTGTCTAGTAGAGTGAATAAACAGATTGAAAAAGGTGGGTGTCATATCAAATGGTCTAGAGAGTTGGAAATGGAATAGAAGTAAGTGGACAGAAATCGAACAAGCAAATAAGCTGCATAAAATGGTTAGTAAAGTGGTTCAAATGAATAAGATGGAAGACCGAGACAGGATTAAGGCAATGGGGTGGAATTAAGATAGTCTGGACAGCAGAGATAATGGTATATAAAAGGTGGCAAAATAAATGAGTGCAGGATAATGTAAGGGAATTCAAAATGGAATTGAGGCAGGAGTAGGTAGAGGTAAATGAAGAGGAGAAAAGTCAGAGTAGGAAATGTCAGTTAAAGAGAAAAGGATAAGGTGATTGCAGAAAAAGCTAAAGGAGGCAGAGGATGAGAAGATACAGATGAAAGTGCAGAGGTGGGGGAAGTAGAAAAAATAAAGGAGATGTTGACACAAAGTTATCCGTATACAGACTTACTTATTTGACCTAAAAGGCATGGCTGGTGGGAATAGAGACAGAAAGTAAGAAGGTTATTCAGATTTAGAGAACAGGGGAGCAGCTTATAAAGTTTTGTGAAGTTATATGCAAGACAAGAAGCACAAGAGGCAATATTTGAGGAATAGAGAGTCCCAGAATTGAGGAAGGAAGACAGGGAGAAGATGTGCAAAACAATGGCTCAGCAGATGCTGTAGCAGCATTTAGGCACTTTAAAAAAAGAAAAAGCTGGTGAGGAAAATGGTTTGCTTGTAACTGTATATTAAAGTTGCAAATAGATGAAGGTATGTTAATTTGTTTAATAGGACTGGGAAGGGGGTGTTTTGATAAAGTCTCTGTGGCAGGCTGAGATGGTAATGCTGCATAAGGGGATGCAGGGGAAAGAGGACCTGGCAATCTACAGGCCAGTGTGTAATAGTGATACCAAAATAATGGCTAGGGTATATCTGATGACTAGATGCTGTCTTACCAAATCAGGTTAAGGGGCAGATGAAATATAAGACTGATGATAAAAACAAGCTCTATATTGAATAAACATGAGCAGAGTGGTTTAGGTGTTCAGAAATATTAAGATTTAATGATAGTAAGAGATAGTACTGGACATGTCTACAAAATGTAAATGTACTAAATGCTAGCTGCACTCTTTTTCTTCTGCTTCAGTTATAAACTAGATGCCCTCTTGCCAAATCATGATAAGGGACAGACGAAATACAATAATGTTGATACAAATACTCTATATTGAATAAATATGAGCAGAGTGGTTTAGGTGCTCAGAAATATTCAGATTTAACATTAGTAAGACATACCACTGGAAAATGTCTACAAAATGCAAATGTACTAAATGCTAGCTAAGGTCTTTTTCTTCTACATCAGTTGTAGATATGAATTCAACATTCACAGGAAGACTACCTTCTCTAGTACTTATTTGTATTAAAGCAATAATCATCCTAGTTGTCAAAAACAAAATCTCAAATGGCAGATGTTGTCCAGGAGAAGTTTCTAATGATGTTCCCTGAGATTCGGTAAGGTTCCATGCAGGAATAGCTTATTCCTGCACAGAAGCGACATTTAGGAGTAGCACGGCAGTGCACCATGCATAGTAATGAAGGTGCACTGCTTATGCTCCTAAATAGACACAGACTGTGGACAAGTGCAGGGGGTGTGTCTGACAGCTGAGCTCTCACTATACACATGCCCCTGCACTCAGGAAGTGCCGTTTGGCAATAACAATGAGCAAGAATGCTCATAGGAGGTTGTATACCTCCCAACTGAACAAATCATAGCATAATGTCCACACATTTGTTGCCCATACAGTTGACCTGTACCCCAGTTGTACCCTGAAATCATGGGATGATGTCAGGAATGAAGCTGTGAAATAATGACATACATATGACTGTCATACACCAAAACTGTAAGAAAACCTATATTAAAACCAGTCCTGTTACTCTAGCAACTGTCCCAAGTTCATAAGAGCAATAATTAAAATATGTCCATAGTTGGACCTCATGTTGTCAAGCTTTGTCCACATAATATGCATTAAGAGGTTAAGAGGTATGGGGGGTTACTAGGTTGTCTGCCAAATGTGCAGATGCATGCAGGAATCCACAGCAATAAGTGAAACCTGTCCCTTCCAAGAGAAAATAGCAGTAGAATTTTTTTTTTATCAAACAGATTAAATTTAACTGTAGGTGCGCAGATTTGCCCATTGCTTGGCTACGCATACTGTAGCTTAAATGGCACAAGAATATAAATATCAAGATAGATGCAAATTTAGCAGTACTGCAATAGTGTAGTGGTAAAAGTGACCGCCTTATGAGCAGTCATTCCCGGTTCGATTCTCACTCTAGTAAATTCCATTTTCCATGTCAAATCACTTTATGAACAATTTTTTTGTTGTATAACCTACTAAATAACATATATTTGTGAACTGGAGTACTGCATTAAATGCAGATTTTAGATGTCATTGTAATAATGTAAAATCCACAGATAAACACAAGTGCCCCATAAAGTATATGTACACATGAATCAGGGATATCAAATCAAAGATATAATGTGTAATGAGTGATAAATCCATAGCGTGTCCAAATCCACCACCTTCCTAAGACCCATGTTACATTTCTATCTAAATTAGTGCAGGGGTAAGCAGGAGTAAGCACTTGTAAACAAGGGGGTATAAGCCTGTTTGCACGGGGGTAAGCAATGCACACACTGGTTAAGCAATATTGAAGCTAACTCTCTGTAAGCATATTTAACCGGAAGTTAACATTGCTTACCATCGCATAAACCCACACAAACCCACTTATAATTGCTTAAAAGTTCCTTAATTAATCTGTATCTAACAGCCGCTGTTCTGCCCAGCAACAAAATAAACAGCCCTTGCAGGTCTTGTACCCAGGACCCTGTACACTATACTCACAGTAGTTAACCAGTAAGCCATCACAACAGTACATAAGACTGAAGTATCACCAAACAGATCCTCACTATAGGAAAATCAAAATTAACATGTGAAAGGAATCTATATACAGTTTTATTTTGTATAACCTACTACATAATATAAATATGTGAACTGGAGTACAGCATTAAGTCCAGATGTGAGGTGTCATTGTCATAAAGTGTTGAACTCCCCCAATAAACACAAGGACCCCATACACTGTACATACACATGAATTATGGATACTAAACACATATATAACATGTAATGAATGATAAATCAATGCCAAACAGCAAAATAGTGTGCAAATTAAAAATTAAGCAATGCTAAGCATTGCACACCCCTGCTTACTAGATGTAAGCAATGTGTAGGCCAGCTAAATCAGTTTGCCCAATGGTATACCCCTTTAAACAATGCCAACCTTAGGTAAGCAGGTTTGCCCATAGCTTAGCATTTTCAAAACTATCCAATCATGGCAAAGCACAGGAAATCGGCTCTATTTAAACCCCACAGATGGGAATACATCTCATAACTGGTTGCAGCTTCCTCCTGTAGGCACTATGACCGGTGTGGGTGAAGGATTGTGCTTCCGGGTGCAGCACTGAGGCATCCAGGAGTCCAAAGTCATGGCAGGACTCCTTGTTAAGAACCATGACCAGAGACTGCTGCAGGGCCAGTACCAGCATTCCCAATATAAAGCGGAAGCCTGGGACCGTCTTGCCCATGACCTCACCAATGCCACTGGCATCCCTTGAACTGGTGAGCAGGTAAGGCATCACTATGCTGACCTGAAACAGAAAAAGAGGGAGCTCTTGGATCAATGACTCCAAGAGAATAGGCAGACGAGTGATGTCCCAGCCGTGTGTAAGTATCAGTCTACTACCTGTTTAATAATTGCCAGCTCATGTATATTATGGATAGGTATGGCTAAATATTTCTCTTATGTCTTTGACAGTGGCAAAATAGCAGGCTGTGAACCAGGAAACCTATGCCTGTAGACTGCAGAGGTTGTGTTGCGAGGCAAGTTAGTAATAATCTTGCATGTACTGTCATAAGAAATAAATCTAAAAGTAGTAGAAAGTTAATTGCCAGTATAAAACCTGTATTGTGTATGGCATGTATAAACCAAACAATATGACAGGAAGAGTCTCATATAGGTTGTATGTTCATAGGTTCATAGGGTGGTACTAGGCTATCAGCCCTAGGGCCTATACAAACCTAGCCATAACAATTCCCTGGCTATTTCTTCCCACATTATTTACTTTCCTGGACCCCTGTCTAGCAGGGCGACTGACGTGATCCCTGGGGTGAATTTCCTTTCTCCCATCCAATCGTCAAGGTTCCTCTTGAAGAGGTCCAAAGAGGCACTCTGCTTGACATGTATGGGCAATCTATTCCAGTGTCTGGGGAGTCTCTGGGTCAGGAACCTATCCCTCCAGCATGTTTTGTTTATTGTGATGACAAGGTTTAGATCTCTGGAGCGTGTAGCTCTGAGGGATTGGGATTTCTTTAAGTGTAACATATCCAACAGCTCTGGGTTTGACATGGCCTTGTATGTTAAGCAGAGATCGCCTCTGAGTAGACGATATGCGACAGAGTATAGCTGGAGTTTTTTAAGGCGGTCAGCGTAAGGCATCTGCTTCAGGCCTGTGATTCTTTTAGTGAGGTATTATGTAAATAAAAGGTTAACAGCCTGGCAATAAAGGTCTAATTGCTGGACTGCTTGTGTTTACTCTGGTATCAAATGGTAATGTAGTGTTGCAAACTCTTAATAGTACTGTTGTATTAAGCACTTTTACCTACACTGTGCTACATAAATAAAATGTGTAGGAATGTCTGTATAAAACTGTTGTAATCACAAGAGGTCATATTGTGCAACTGATAGAGACTTAGAAAACACTGAAAAGATAGACAACATAATCCAAATAGCAAACTCAACTGAGACGTGAAGTGTTGTTTTTTTGCACACACAGTCATGGTTCGCATCCTGGGACTGGTAGTAAGCTGTATGCAGAATCATACCCCACAACTGTACAGATATTGTCAGACAGTCCAAATAATTGGTGTAAGTCCCCTGCCTGTCACGCTGTCCCCCTGACAAATCAGTGGGATGGTCCCAGAAGTTTAGATAGCAAATAATGACATACAACTGATTGTCAGATAACTGTTAGAAATATATCCATAAGAACAAACCTGTTTAGCAGCTCACCATAGTGTTATGAGAGTAATAAACAAAGTATGTCCCAATTCCACCCCCATGTTGTGAAGCTATGACCAGAGTGTGTGCAGTAACAGAGTGAGACATATGTGCATAATAATAACATGGAATCTGGTAATATGTGTGACAACATTCAGGTAGTGTTAATAAACATTCCCCCCACAGATCTGTCAGATACAAAAACTGTGCCTAGAAATAAAAGATTGAAATTCTGGATTAGTACTGTTTAGTGTGGTATTGCATGGCAGTGTTAGTGTTGCAGTGCCTCTGACTAATATTACTCATCAATATCATCCACATAGTACTATATAATAAAACTATCAAGGAAACCCTGTATAAAAATGCTGTAATTACAAGGTCAGATTGTAAAACTACAGGAGACCTATAGACAGAATTCAGAAAAAAGATACACAGCAATATCTATATAGCACACCAACTGTAATGTGCACTGTTATTTTAGCACACACAGCCATGGTTCAAATCCTGGGAGTGGTAGTAAGCTGTATGCAGAATCATACCCCTCGACTGTACAGATCTGTCCGGAATGTCCAGAGAATTGGCCCATATCTGCTGGCTGTTACCCTGTCCCCCTGGCATATTAGTGTGCTAATCTCTGACATTTAGGCAGCATTTAATGTCATATAACTGACTATCATGCTTATAAATATTTGGAAAATGTCTATGAAAACAAACCTGTCATTGTACAACTCACCAAAGGTTTATGAAGGCAATAGTCAAAATATGTCCCAGTTTCACCTGCATGTTGTCAAGACTTGCCCGCAGTGTGTGCAATAAGAGATGGAGAGGTATGTGCATAACATCAACCTGGAATCTGGGAATATGTGCAGAAACAGTCAGGTAGTGTTAAAAAACAATACTACCACATGTATACCAGGTAAGAGCTGTATACTGCAGGTAAAACACAGTTCATGTATATAGTTGTCTACATCCATACCACTGTCCAAACTAAGGTCATAGGCTAGAGTAATAATACCTGTAAGGTACAGATCAC